>NC_048598.1:193530993-193688493 GCF_003668045.3 Cricetulus griseus
ATAAAATCTATAAACCTCAACTCACTTTTTTTCAAATGCTTCTATCCTAGTTGGATCAAAGGTCAAGTATGAATAAAGTAAACATCTAAAGGGCTTTGTAAGGTTAACTAAACTAAGTGGGGTGATGCTCAGTTTTAATTCAAGCTCTCAGGGGAGAGACAGAGGCAGGGGGATCTAGAGTTTGGCCTCATCCTGGGATTGAGAGTACCTAAATGAAATGATGACATTGTTTGCACAGCATATTACAGACAGGTCAAAGCTGGTAATTCTTAATCCATTACCTCAGCTGTATACATTATAAAGTATACAAGAGCTCATGCCCATTTTTCTCACATAGTGACAATATGCTGGAAACTTCTGGGATAGGAATTTGGGGTGTAACCTTTTGTGGCAATACCCAACTGTTTAGGCAAAATATAACTCATCAACTTAGTATCAGCAAAAATGAAGTTAGTGCATTGTCTTGGATGAAAATACCTTGGATGGATGCATAGTTCTTCAAAGAACAATTAAACTCCATTAAGTAACTGAATCCCTCACTGCTGTCATGTTGTATTTAGTCTCTAAGCACAAGAAATACTCCTTTTCTTGTAGTAGATTATTAAAATAAGGAATGCTACCCACTGTGGTAGTCTGAATGTGATTGATGGCCCAAATAGACTCATGTGTGTGAATGCTTTGCCCATAGGGAGTGGCACTATTAAGAGGTATGGGATTACAGGAGGAAGTGTGTCACTGGGGTCAGGCTTTGAGGTCTCAGATGCTCAAACCTGGCCAGTGTCACATTTTCTTCCTGATGTCCATGAATTCTGATGTAGAGCTCCCAGCTGCTTTTCCAGACCACGTTTGCCTGCCCCCATGCTTCCTGCCATGATGATAATGAAATAAACCTCTGAACTGGAAGCCAGCCCAGGTTAAATGTTTTCCTTTGTTAGGGTTGATGTGCTCATGGTGTCTCTTCACAGCAAACAAATTTAAATAAGACACCCACTCAAATTCACAGCAGCTTACCAGACCTTTGCTTCTAACTCCCCCACCCCTGTGTGTGTGTGTGTGTGTGTGTGTGTGTGTGTGTGTGTGTGTGTGTGTGTGTGTTGTGCTCAGAATAGAAATTCCCTTGGATAATAAGGGATTGCAGAAGCAAGGTCATACATTCTTGGAATACATTTATGATTTTGTAAAGAATGAAGAGAATTTGAATGCTTTCAAGAGCCCTCTCTTCTTGCGAATGAAGTTTAAGAAGTGTTCCCAAGAATCTCTCACCAAAAAAACATAACTAGATTTTTTCATTAGAGAAACTGCAAGGTCACCATGAACAAGGAGTAAAAAGTGGACTTGATCTTGGCAAACTGAATTTGGGCACTACAAAAGACAGCCTTTGTTTTTGTTGTTGATTGGTTGGGTTTTTGTTTGTTTGTTTGAGACATGGTTTTTCTGTGAAACAGCCCTGGCTGTCCTAGAATTCACTCTGTAGACCAGGCTGGCCTTGAACTGATGGAGTTCCACCTGCCTCTGCCTCCCTAATGCTGGGATTAAAGACTTTTGCCACCCCACCTGGCAAAATAGCTTTTATTTTAGGATTGGAACCCTGCCTTCTTTTAACCAACTTGAGAGTGAGGAACATATGTGCATAGCATCCCAGTGCATCTTCCTTAAGAATGTGAATATTTAAGATACCAAGCAAAGGGAAATAGGTCAAAAGATATTGTAAACATGTAAAACATAGCCATAACTGCAGGTGAGTTTGCATTTGGCACCAGGCCTGTACACATTCACTCTAATTGGCCATTTGACTCACTGTGCAAAGCAGACAGTTCTTCTATCCTCTGGATATGAGGGTTGATGTTCTGCTGAATGCTTTATACCAACAAATTAGATACCAAGTATTTTATTTTTTACAATGAAAGCAAAAAACCTCTTCCTTTCATGCTAATTAACAGATTCTTTGGGGGAGCACACTCTGTTGAGACTTATTTGTGAGAATCAGTGTGTGTGTGTGTGTGTGTGTGTGTGTGTGTGTGTGTGTGTGTAAAATATAGTTATCCTTATTCCTTCCTACATGTCCCTGGACCTTGCATCCCTCCTTGGATGGTATCAGATGGTGGCACAAATTTAACTTTTTATTGCACTGTTACTGAGCTGACACATCTATATTCTCAGCCAGCTATGAAGTTTAAATTGGGAACTACAAATCTGTTTTATAAATTTCAACAACACCTGATTTGTCCAGAATTTCAATGCTATTTACATACTGAGTTTTTAAAAGGATAAAAGAAAATTAATCAGTCTCTAATGATTTACTTAAGGGAAGGTATGAATCATTACATTCAGCTTTTTGTTTTCTTTCAAAAGAATGTTCCCACAAATATTTTGCCCCTCTTGTATTATTTTACAATTTGTTATGGCTATAGAACCACAATTTTTCCAATGCATCAATGAACTAAGAAACTGTATATTTATGACTAGATGATTGCATATGAACATACTGTTCTAAAAGAGTACTTCTATATTGGAGCATTTGAACTCAAGAAATAAAGGAATTTATTTTGCTTGTAACTGAGCCAAAGAACAGCACATGTAAGAGTAATTTTAAGGAATGACAGCGCTGTTTGAAGAAATTACATATCTGTGATAACTAGTGAACAGGGTTAACAGAAACAATGAGTCTGAGGGCTTTATTACAGGCACTTCAGAGGGGATTCTCATGTTTTCCCAAAAAAATATAACTGTACCAAGGAGAACCATGGGTGCCAGTTGTTTTAAATTAAATTACTAAAGTCTTTCTCAGGACCTCATTTTCCTCTCTAGAGATAATGTTAAGTTGTAGTTTTATGTCTTTGGAAGTCTGTTTCTACACTTATGATTTGCTACATCCTTGTCTACTTATTAGAATATTAGTAAATTCAAAAGAATAAGGTGTTTTGAGCCATTTATAAACACTTATTAAATTATTTTGAAAAGCAGCAAACTCCAAATTTTCATGTGATGTAGAGGAAAAAAGAAAGATAATATAATTGAGAATTGAGTAACAGAATAAAGAAATAAGATATATACTGCTTCACTGATGTGTTTGTTGGAAATAAGGAATAGTTTAAAGAGCTTACTAAGCATAGAATTTGTATTTTAAAGAGATGAATTATATCAAAACATATTTTGAAACAAAGGTTCTTGGATACTAGACACCTTGACATGAAGGATTTTTTTGTGGCCATTTCTCATGTTTTCTACTAACACATGCTTAAATTTACCTTGTTGACATCTCTAAAATAATTTCCACCTTGATTTTCTATCACACTTGGAATAATTAACCATCAGCAGCTTGAGTGTTCTTTTCTTGCTTAGCTAGTTGGTTACCTAGAATATGACTTAAAAACTTCAGATGGGAGGGTACTGCTCAGAAAGCAGGAATGAAAGCAAGGAGAATGGATGGTAATCACAGAAAAACCATAAGTTCAAATGACCAGGTAAAGGTTATGTGCTTATTAGATTTTTCCAACTTGATACAAGCTAGGGCCATCTAAGAAGAGGGACTGTCAGTGAAGAAAGTACCTCTATCAGACTGGATTTTAGGCAAGCCCACAGGATATTATATTTATTAACCAGAGTGGGCAATGTCACTCCAAAGCAGGAGACCTTGGAAAATATAATGAGCACTACTGACTGTGACTTCAAGAACAAGGCAGTAAACAGCATCCCTTCTATAGTCTCTGCTTCCAATTCTACCTCCAGGTTCTGCCTTGAGTTCCTGCCCTGGCTTGTCCTGACTATGGACTGTTATTCGGTACTGTAAACCAACCAAACCTTTTCCTCTCCCAAGTTGTTGTTGACCAGTGTTTTGTCACATCAACATAGAAGCAAACTATAACAAGTCGGTATTGAGAAAGAAACTAGTAACAACTATGTTTATATCACTGATGATCTGTAGAATTATTAACTGCTTATCTATGTGAGATAGTATTGTCTTAAAACATTTTAACTATACCTTTTATAGATTGAGAATTTTACCAGATAAGTCTTAGAAACAAAATAAAAAAATGTTAACTATGAAATGTACTTAGTTTTGGACTTATGGAAGTTTCTGTAAGAATTCAAATAAAAGTACTTGAGGTTAGCCGGGTGTTGTGGTGCACGCCTTAAATCCCAGCACTCAGGAGGTAGAGGCAGGCAGGTCTCTGTGAGTTCGAGGCCAGCCTGGTCTCCAGAGCGAGCACCAGGATAGGCTCCAAAGGCTACACAGAGAAACCCTGTCTCGAAAAACCAAAAAGAAAAGAAAGTTCTTGAGGCATTCACAAAAGCTCACATGAAAAACCTCCTGTGAAGCACAGATTTAGGAGCACCTGACATATAGGTGATTTTCATATAACAGAGGTTATGGTGATTAACAGTAAAAATAATTATTTTAGGGAAACAGAAGGGTAAAATGTATATGGTTCTAGAGAGTAATGTGTGTGTGTGTGTGTGTGTGTGTGTATGTACATTTGTATGGTTGCACTACAATTGCAGGTATACATGCATATGTATCTTCATGTATTTGGAAGCCCAAGGTTGATGTTGCATGTCTGCCTGAATTGTTTTACCCTTTACTATTGAGGCTTGGTCTTTCAATTTTACCCAGTACTTGTCAAATGGCCAGTCTAGCTATTTAGCTTGCTCTGAGAATCTCCTGTTTCTGCTGAGACTCCATGTGGCAGCCATACCTATGTGGCTTTTGCACGGGTTCTGGGGATCCAACCTCCAGTTCTCATGCTTGTGTAGTAGAATTTTATTCACTAGCCATCTTCTCATCTCTGAGGTACACTTTACTTTTTTAAAATTTGAGTTAGAAACAAGATTGTTTTACAGGTCAATCCCAGTTCCCACTCCCTTTCCTCCTCCCCTACTACCCCCCCCCCCAACTAAAATTCTACCTATCACGTATCTATTCTGCTCCCCAGGGAGGGTGAGGCCTTCCATAGGGGGTCATCAGAGTCTGTCATATCCTTTGGGATACAGCCTAGGCCCACCCCCATGTGTCTTGGCTCAGGGAGTATCCCTGTATGTGGATTGGGCTCCCAAAGTCCACACCTATACTAGGGATAAGTACTGATCTACTACAGGAGGCCCCATAGATTTCCAAGGTCTCCTCACTAACACCCACATTCCTGGGGTCTGAACCAATCCCATGCTGATTTCCCAGCTATCAGTCTGGGGATGAAGAGCTCCCTGTTGTTCAGGTCATCTGTTTCCGTGGGTTTCACCAGCCTGGTCTGGACCCCTTTGCCCATCACTCATTCTTCTCTGCAACTGGATTCCAGTTCAGTTCAGTGATTAGTTGTGTGTGTCTGCTTCTACTTCCACCAGCTGCTGGATGAAGGCTATAGGATGGTATATAAGACAGACATCAATCTCATTATCAGGGGAGGGCACTTAAGGTACCTCTCCTCTGTTGCTTAGATTGTTAGTTGGTGTCATCTTTGTAGATCTTCATACCTTTCCCTGGTGCCTGATTTCTCTGTAAACCTAAAATGTCTCCCTCTATATGGTATCTCCTTTCTTGTTTTCTTCTATTCTTCTCCTGACTCAACCTTTCTGCTCCCTCATGTCCTTCTCACTCCTCCTCTTCTCCCCTTCTCATTCTTCTGGCTCCCTCCCCCCTCCTCTCTTGCTCCCAATTTGCTGACCAGTTCTTGTCCCTTTCCCCTTCTCAAGGGGACCATGTATGTCTCTCTTAGGGTCCTCTTTATTTACTAGCTTCTCTGGCAGTGTGCATTTTAGGCTGGTAATCCTTTACTCTATGTTTAAAATCCACATATGAGTGAGTACATACCATGTTTGTCTTTTTGTGATTGGGTTATGAGGTACACTTTTCTAAGATATTTACCTGTTAATGACAGGGAGAAAGATGTTAGCAGCTATTTTAATAAATTATATGGCCTTGGTGAAAGAGATTTCAGATAGGAATGTTAACAGGTATGAGTGCAGATGGCAACTTTTCAGTTTTTATCTTACTAAAAATCTTCCATTAACTTTTGAAGGTAATGCACACAAAAGTGAATATGTTTTATTTAAAATTGAATCTGTTTCTTGAACCTTTTCAATGTTAATCTAGGAGAGAAAAACCATAGAAAGGCTGTAGAAATGAATGATTATAACTGAATTATTATTAGACTCTAGAGTAGTGTTTTCAATCTTCCTAATGCTGCGACCCTTTAATACAGTTCCTCATGTTGTGGTGACCCCAACCATAAAGTTATTTTTGTTTTTACTTTATAACTGTAATTTTCATAACTGTAATTTTGCTACTCTTATGAATCATAATGTAAGTATGTGTGTTTTCTGATGATCTTAAATGACTCCAGTGAAAGGGTCCTTTGACTCCCAAAGGAGTTGCAACCCCCAATTCAGATGTGAACAATAAATGGTAACAATTTGAGGGCCAGTGTCTATTACATGGAGATATTCACTAAAATTCTCATTACTTAGGAATGAGTGTTCTTCAAGTGCTCTGCTTTTTCTTGTGTCTCATAGTTTTAATCATGACTTTGAGATTCAAGTAATTTCTAGTACTGTGGCTCTACTAGAAAACACTCTAGTCTCCATTGCCCAGAGTAACAGATGAGACATAAATAGCAATTCAAAGAATCAGTAAGAAATGTTGTATTTGCCTCAGAATAAAAGTAGCATCTTTTTACATGACACCACAGCCCACTCTGGTCATACATGACTATAGAAACAAGAAACTTCATGCAAGTGTTCACCTAGATTGTACTTGGATGGATATTGCCATCCATTTGGCACAAACAGTTTCTCCTTTCCTCTCATAGGTGAAAACAATAAAACAAAACTTGCACTGAACGAAGCTATTGTATCTTACTGAATGGAAAAGATTAACAAAATAAGGACACATTAGGCTCACAGCAACCAAATTATCCCTTGTATTTTACTATCTGTCTGTAGATAGATAGATAGATATAGATAGATAGATATTTATATTTATATGTGTGTATACATGTATGTATGTATGTATGCATGTATATGTGTGTGACATGATCTTTTGTAGCCCAGACTAGCACTGGAATCACTATGTAACTGAGAAACTTTTAATTTCCTGATCCTCCTGCCTCAGCCTTCAAAGTGGAAAGGAAAGCATGCCTACTGTGCCTGGTTGGATTTTTAAAAATTTTTTGGATCCTGTTCTTAGAAGAAAGCTTCATAAAATTAGTCCAAAATTCCCATAAAACAAATCCCATCACATGCATGGCTGTGTTATATCTATCTAAGAACTTCAGAAATGGCTTTCTTCATAACCCCTTAATCATTTTGTGCTTACTGCTTTAATAACCTAGCCATTTAAGAGTCATAAAATTGAAAATTGTCTCTCCCATATATTCCATCTTTGAAAAAAGCTACTTTAGTGTTGTTGTCACTCATTTGATGCTTTGCACACCAAACCCATCCAAACTGTTAAGATACATGGAAACTAATATGTAACCAGGTTGAGACAGGCTTGAGGAATGAATCATACACCAGAGATGAATGGCAATTTTTATTTTCTCATAAATGTGAAGCCATGCTTTCAGTCAGTTTTTATCACCACTAATAGATTCCATTTCCATCTAAGATTGTGTTACTAAAAAGATCTACAGACAGCTTGACAGTATAAGCCCTTTTCCTCACCATCTGGCATCCCATTTGCCTTTTTAAAACAACAATGGTAGTCACTTTTTCATACTTGTATGAGCCTTCCTGGGCTTAGATTATTCTTACTCATTTACTCAGTTAATATTTCTTGAGTTTCTTCTAAATTCAGTACTTGTGGTAATGGACCAAGCAGATAAGCTCCCTGTCTGCACAAGGCAACCAATTGTTATAATGTATGATACTAAAATAATGCAGAGTGATGCAAAATGATTGATGAGATTTAAGATAATGTGGTAGGATGAGGAAAGACCACTGTAAGCAATGGAGGTTTAAGTTAGAATCAGAACAGAAGAGCTCTGAAAATAGGACAAGGAAAGCAAGAGAGCAAAGGTTGTGTGGTAATACAAGCAGGAGATCTTTTGTTTTTGCCATTATCATTGTTATTATTGTTACTATTAATGTTTTATTATTATTGTTATTTTGAGACAGGGTTTCTCTGTGTGACCACACTGGCTATCCTAGGACTTTCTCTGTAGAACAGGCTAGCCTCAAACACACAGATATCTGCCTATATGTGTTTTCCAAGTGCTGGGATGAAAGGCATGCACCACCATTATCTGGATGATAGTTTTTAAGATAACTGTGTCTCTCTCATTTTTTTTATTGTTAAAGTACTTTATTTTTTGCAGATCTTTATTTGAATTAGAAACAAGATTGTTTTGCATGTCAATCACAATTCCCTCTCCCTCTCCTCCTTCTCTACCACCCCCGCAAATAAAACCCTACCTATCACATATCCTTTCTACTCCCCAGGGAGGGTGAGGCCTTCCATAGGGGGTCATCAGAGTCTGTCATATCCTTTGGGATACAGCCTAGGCCCACCCCCATGTGTCTTGGCTCAGGGAGTATCCCTGTATGTGGATTGGGCTCCCAAAATCCACACCTATGCTAGGGATAAGTACTGATCTACTACAGGAGGCCCCATAGATTTCCAAGGTCTCCTCACTAACACCCACATTCCTGGGGTCTGGACCAATCCCATGCTGGTTTCCCAGCTATCAATCTGGGGACGAAGAGCTCCCTGTTGTTCAGGTCATCTGTTTCCGTGGGTTTCACCAGCCTGGTCTGGACCCCTTTGCCCATCACTCATTCTCCTCTGCAACTGGATTCCAGTTCAGTTCAGTGGTTCGTTGTGTGTGACTGCTTTTACTTTTACCAGCTGCTGGATGAGGGCTATCAGGTGGCATATAAGTCAGTCGTCAATCTCATTATCAGGGGAGGGCATTTAAGGTAGCCTCTCCTCTGTTACTTAGATTGTTAGTTGGTGTCATCTTTGTAGATCTTCATACCTTTCCCTGGTGCCTGATTTCTCTTTAAACCTACAATGTCTCCCATTCTTATTTTCTTCTATTCTTCCCCTGACTCAACCTTTCTGCTCCCTCATGTCCTCCTCACTCCTCCTCTTCTCCCCTTCTCATTCTTCTGCCTTCCTTTTCCCCTCCCCCTATGCTCCCAATTTGCTCGGGAGATCTTGTCCCTTTCCCCTTCTCAAGGGGACCATGTATGTCTCTCTTAGGGTCCTCCTTGTTTACTAGCTTCTCTGGCAGTATGAAATGTAGGCTGGTAATCCTTTACTCTATGTCTAAAATCCACATATGAGTGAAAATATACCATGTTTTTCATTTTTATGACTGGATTACCTCACTTAGGATGGTTTCTTCTAGTTCCATCCATTTGCCTGCAAATTTCAAGGTTCCTTTTTTTTTTTTCCTGAGTAGTACTCCATTGTGTAAATATACCACATTTTCTCTATCCACTCTTCAGTTAAGGGGCATCTAGGATGATTCCAGGTTCTGGCTATTACAAATAGTGCTGCTATGAACATTGTTGAACAGATGTCCTTGTTGTATGAATGTGCTTCTTTTGGACATATGCCTAAGAGTGGAATTGCTAGATCTTGTGATAGATTGATTCCCATTTTCCTGAGGAATGACCATACTGATTTCCAAAATGGCTGTACAAGTTGGCACTCCCACCAACAGTGGAGAAGTGTTCCCCTTTCTCCACATCCTCTCCAGCATAAACTGTCATTGGTGTTTTTGATTTTAGCCATTCTGACAGGAATAAGATGGCATCTCAGAGTCGTTTTGATTTGCATTTCCCTGATGGCTAAGGATGTTGAACACTTTTTTATGTGTCTTTCAGCCATTTTAGATTCCTCTATTGAGAATTGTCTATTTAGTCTGTACCCCATCTTTTAATTGGATTGTTTGGTGTTTTGGAGAATAGCTTCTTGAGTTCTTTGTATATTTTGGAAATCAGCCCTCTGTCAGATGTGGGGTTGGTGAATATCTTTTCCCAGTCTGTGGGCTGCTGTTTTGTCTTGCTGACTGCCTCCTTTGCTTTACAGAAGCTTGTCAGTTTCAGGAGGTCCCATTTATCAATTGTTGATCTCAATATCTGTGGTACTGTAGACCAATGGAATAGAGTTGAAAACCTGATATTAACCCACACACATACAAACACCTGATTTTTGACAAAGAAGGTAAATTTATAGGATGGAATAAAGAAAGCATCTTCAACAAATGGTACTGTCATAACTGGATGCTGGCATGTAGAAGACTACAGATAGATCCAAGCCTTTCCCCCTGCACAAAACTTAAGTCCCAATGGATTAAAGACCTCAACATAAATCCAGCCACACTGAACCTATTAGAAGATAAACTGGGAAATACCCTTGAATTAATTGGTACAGGAGACTGCTTTATGTCTCTCTTTTAAAGTAAAGTGAGTTTTCTGTGAGTCAGACTGAAGGTTCTATATTGTGTTTCCTATATCTCCCACACATTTCTTAGTTTGTCTCACTTGGTTGCCTAAGTGTTGATTATTAATTGATAAGGGGTGGTTACAAAAATATGGCAGCTATAATACCTGTATTTATGGGAAATACAGGAAGGGGGTGATGGAAATGAGGTGTAGTGGTTATTGTGCCAAATGTATGTACAATGCTTATAGTGCTTAAGCATTTAGTTCATCTTGATTCTTGATTTTTAAATTATTGGCTTTAGAGATCTACAAGGATGACACCAACTGTCAATCTAAGCAATAGTGGAGAGGCTACCTTAATTTCCCTTCCCTAGTAATGAGATTGATGACTACTTTATATGCCATCCTAGAACCTTCATCCAGTGGTTGATGGCAGCAGAGGCAGACACCAACAGCTAAAAACTGAACTGAACTGCTGGAACGCAGTTGCATAGATCAAGGATTGATGAGCAAAGGGATCATGAGTGGGCTAGTGAAACCCACAGAAACAGCTTACCTGAACAAGGGGGAACTCATGGACCCCAGACCAATAGATGAGAGGCCAGCATGGGACTGATCAGACCCCCTGAATGTAGGTGTCAGTGAGGAGGCCTTGGCAATCTATGGGGCCTCAGGTAGTAAGTAGATCAGTGTTTATCCTTGGTGTATGAATGAACTTTGGGAGCCCATTACACATGGAGGGATGCTCTCTCATCCTGTACACATGGGGGAGGGACTAGGCCCTGCCCCGGATTATATGTCAGTCCTTGGAGATCCCCCATGGAGAGCCTCACCCTCCCTGGGGAGCAGAGGAGGGATGGTGTGCAGGAAAGGATTGGAGAGAAGAAATGGAGGTGAGAAATGTAATTAAATTAAAGTCTAAAAATTAATTCACTAGTAAAATTTAAGATTATTTGTCTTGTTAATTGTTTAAAATAATATTTTAGCTATTGTCAATAAATCAGTATTTTGATTTTAATATATAAAACTAATTTTCACGGGCACAACAAATGACAAAATAATCTTTTGAGTTTAGGGTGGAAACATATTTATGTTTTTCTTAAGAGTCCCAGGAATGCAGAAAAATGCCATAGAGAAAAATGTAAAATAAGTTGGCAAAGAAAAAATTATTGAACAAAGACCATAGGATACATATGCTTGTAGATGGAGATGGCCTGAGTTTCATAAATGGGGGAATTTTAAAGCACAAAATAGCTCCTACAGATTGTCTTATATCTCAGCACAAGACTGTGTGACAGAAGCTTTTATGCATATAGTTGTTCCCAAGAGACCAAATTGTTGGCAATGCCTGGCAACAAGTCTCCTCAAATGCCTTCTGCTGACAGCTCCATCTGGTCCAGGATGCACTGCCAACCTGAAGTGTTATCAGCAGCCATTGCCCTCTCCTTTGTTCCTTTGTTTCTCTCACTCAAGTTTTCACTAAATTCAGAATTTGAAAGGAAAGGAAATTAGTATACATCTATATACTGTATATCAGAAATAACTTTATTATTTTACATGCTTAATAGTAAATAAATCTTTTAGATACTCTGTATTTGACTCTATTTTCCATGGTTTGTACATCATAAAAACACATGTATAAGTCTGTAGACATAGCTCAATGCTAAACACTTGCCAAGCATATGCAAATTTCTAAGGTCTATCCTTATCACCACAAACAAGTCAAAGGCAGATGTGACAATGTGAGAACATGCTTTAGCTTGTTAACTCATGAGAAAATAAGAAAGAGTGCCTGTGATGTATAAGCAGAGAACTGAATTAGCAGTATTAAGAGTATTTTTCTTGTTATTCATTACCTTTATTAATAATGTCTTCTTGTTGTATAGTGCTGATAAAGTAGGAACTATGCTTAATTCTTATAAAACTCTAAGTGCACCACTGAAAATGTTATATAGCCAAGAAAAACAGTTTAGAGTGAAATACACACTTCCAATTATTATAGAATATGTTAGGGCAAATCTTATTCAGTTTACTACCACATGTATGAATATACAGGCTTTCATTTAGATGGTTAAACATGGTGGATTTACGGTCACTGTATATATTTGATCATTCACAATTTAAGAATGGCCCACTCTATGGCTGCACATATCAGATTTCTGATCAAATGCTTTTGTTTTCCAGCATTTTAAAAAGTTGCATATCTACAATGTATTAAATTTGTAGCTGCTTGCAAATGCCATTCTTCTTGAAAGGAAGGAAATTGTGATTTTTCTGGCAGCTAGGATCACATTTGTAATTATGCTTTCTTGGATACCAGAGATATTTTACCCTGCTCTGGTCTTTAGTGTTTTAAGTGAGAATACAATGTGTTTGTTATTTGTCTCTGCTTTATAACTTGTGTGCTTTATCATGAGACCATAGGAAGTAGTTTGTCAATTCTTTGAAAATATCCTGCATGTTTATAATATATATAGTATTAGACACCTTCCATACTACCCCTGTGCTTAAGGCCTTGACAAACAGGAAGGTATATAATGTTATTTCTTTTTTTCACCAAATGTGCTGCAATACTGTAAAAAGTTACACTGTTAGATACAGGACAATTTTTTCTATCCACTTGTTTCTGATCACATTACTTCTTTGTGAAATTCATGTTTGTCTTTTAGAACTCTGGTCTTTATCCACCAAGTCTTCTGATTTTTCTCTATTGTCTCTGTTTACATGTATGCTTGGAAGATTGGAGATTGTCTTTTATATGGACATCATTTATTTTTTCCTAAGTTCTGATACTCAATATTTGGTGACCTGTTTGTCTTTTGTTAGGCTGACTCTTTCACTGTCCTATTTTTGTGAAAAATTATCATTCTTCTTTCTTCAGCCATTATGCTTCCTGAGGGATGAAGTGACTTGTTTCTTTCTTCTGAGTGTTTGGACATGTGTTGTCTTTGTGCTCATGGATGGACAGACAGACATTTATTATTCACACATCAATCTAGAGGTTCTTTGGTTGATCCACAATCATACTGCTATATATCATTAATAGAATTCAGATCCAAAAGCACAAAATTTACTCAGAGCAAGTAAATGCCATTTCAATATGTTCACATAGAAAATATTGAATGATAAATTCAACTCTGAAGGTATGTTTATGCTTACATTTAAGTCAGAAGAGTGAAACATTGTAGAAATTTGATACTCTAGTAAAATTGGGAAACAGTTTCAAGACAGGGTTTCTTTGTGTAATAGTCCTGGGTATCCTGGAACTTACTTTGTAGACCAGGCTGTCTTTGAACTCATTGAGATCCACCTGCTTCTGTCTCCCAATTCTGGGATTAAAGGTATGCACCTCCACTGCCTGGCATAAATGTTTTGAAAATAACATTGAATATATTTTAAAATTCTGAATTATATCTTTATAAATATTAAGTGTATCATGAGCTTGTAAAAACATTTGGCATGACTAGTCGGAGTATAGATAGCAGGGTAGCCAAATGAGACAGTAGGGTACCAAAGAAAGATTCCAGCTGAAACAGTAGATGATGCCTATGAACTAGAATTTTGGTTTTACTATCTACTAAGAGTTGAAAAGAGGATCAGAGCCCAGGACTCAGCTAACTTAGGAAGTCTGAGTGAGCAGAATCACACAGGCAGCTGAGACCTGAACTGCTAATGGAGTTAAATCTTAGGAATGAAAATTTCTTGTTGTCACACAGAGTTGATTAAAACAAAATGAATGAGATAATGTTTCAGCATTATCAGACAAATGCTATACAAATGCTATACACTTATCTTAAGAAATAAAAGCCAGGCTTGAGTAAATGCTAAGGGACTAAAATATAAAATAACAAAGGAATTTTTTTAAGGACCTATGTTATTTGTGAGTAGGGATTGTACTGGTGATGAAATCTCAGGCATTAAGCATGAGAGGCAAGCACTGTGCCACTGAACTACAGTTCCAACCCCCCATGATGTTTTACAAAAGATAATACATTGTTAATTATAGCATCAAATTTAAAAGAGAATCAGTACAAAGAACATAAATATAAATATTTGAGTACAACTGTAGCACAGGTAAGTTTAGAAAATATAAAATAGGTAAATAAGACTATAAACATCTTACCACTGATATAATAAGTTTGGGGAGGTTATAAAATTAAGATTCATAATTACAATAGAATCTAAGTTGGAGTTTTGGTGAACATAGTTAATGTATTTCTTATGTCATGAAGTATTGAAAAATATTGAAATTTATATTTTTGAGAAATTAAAAGTCTTTTCTCCAAAGATTTAAATGTGATTGTAGAATCTGTAGCTTTAAATATATGGAATGTGCAACATCTACATTAGTGAAGACAAAATAGAATGAATGAAAATATAAAATTAATACAAAAACTGGTAAGAAGAGAGATAAAAATCAAATAATACAGTTTAATGTAAAAATTTAGTCTTTTAATTATAAATCAAAAGATTATAAAGACTATGAAAAATAGAAGATAAACATAAAGACTAACCAAAATTATAAGGAAATTGATAAAATGTTGGTCCTGTGACAAAATTGATTTAAAAAATGAAAGTACACCAATTAGCATCCTGTAACTGTAGTCAACTTAAAAAGACTCCTGACTTCAGAGACTCCTGTTGCTGGTTAGCTTGTGCCACTGTTTTGATCATGTGCTGTTGGGACCCAGCCCCCACAGGGTCTCTGTGAGTTGTTTACCAGCATAACCACTGGTACCTCTTGTTTTTCTAAGCCTGGCCCACTAACATCCCATTATGAGCCTTTCTTGTTATTGAATCATTATACCTTGTCCTATCCCCTTCTTGCTTTGTTGACCATGGGCCAGGGTTGTGGTTTCCTTGTTTATGATGGGGTGTGGGAATGCATTCAGCTAGAAGGTGATGTTTTTACATCTCCTCTTGGTATATAAACTGCTGGCTGCAATAAATCGATGGCATTCACTTCTACTGAATGACCCAAGTTATGTCCTTCTTAATCCGCAGACTCTCTCCTGGTTTGGTTCTTCGGTCGATGGCACTGGTGACAATTGACGGGGCCACCGAGATCCGTGAAAGCAGAGACATCCTGATGGACCGCTCCTAAAGATTGTGGCCATAAGACAAGGAGGAGCGCATTGGGGTTGACAGTGCCAAATCGAAAGTAATTAGCGCTACCATCAGTAAATGGCTGTCAGAATGGGGATTTCAAGTTCCTAGTTACTTTGCAGGACCAACTCACTCAGTTATTCAAACAGCAACAAAAAGAAACAGGAGGAAATAGAGTAGCTGGGTGTGGTGGCACACGCCTTTACTCCCAGCACTTGGGAGACAGAGGCAAGCAGATTTCTGTGGCTTCAAGGCCAGCCTGGTCTACAGAATGAATTCAAGGGCAGCCAAAGTTACACAGAGAAATCCTGTCTCATAAAAGAAAACATAAAAGTAAAAGAAATAGAGCAATGAAAAAGCCACATAAAGATGGAAAATACACAGAGTCTGGGTACTATATGCTATATTGTTATCTTTAAATTGTTTGATTGCCCAGGAAAGAGCTACAGCTGCTATAATACATTTGATTATCAATGCTGCTAAATCAGTCCAACTTAATACATTTTAAAAATGCTTTGACTTCAAAATTTAGGTCTAAGGACAGACTACTTGGAGAAAAATTTCTTGCTTGTATTTTCACAGAAAATGAAAAGCTGTGGATTCCTTCCAGACTAATATGGTTTAATCAAGCAAGACCTCCTGAAGCAGTGGCCCAATTGATCCTACATCCAAAACACCTGAGACGATGTAGCCTTGCAGACTACAAAAACAAGGACCTGACCAGATTTCTATGTTTTATCATGATCCCCAATGTATGGACCTCACCCCCAACCAGCAGGAAGCAGTTTGGAATGAACAACGCCCAATTTCCCAAATATTGTTTATTTGATATGGAATTGAATCTAAGACAGGTGCTATCTAAAAACATAAAAGAGGGAGATGTTGGGACCCAGTCCCCACAGGGTCTCTGTGAGTTGTTTTCCAGCATAACCACAGGTACCTCTTGTTTTTCTAAGCCTCACCCACTAACATCCTGTTATGAACCTTTCTTGTTATTGAAACATTATGCTTTCCCCCATCCCCTTCTTGCTTTGTTGACCATGGGCCGGGGTTGTAGTTTCCTTGTTTATGATGGTGCATGGGAATGCATTCTGCTAGCAGGTGATGTTTTTACATCTCCTCTTGGTATATAAACTGCTGGCTGCAATAAACCGATGACATTCGCTTCTACCGAATGACCGGCATTGTGTCCTTCTTAAACTTCAGACTCTCTCACCTGGTTCAGTTCTTTGGTCACTGGCACTGGCGCCGGTGACAATGTGTAGGACATTATGACCCAGTATGGTCGAACATAGCTGCTCATCTCTTCGAAGATAGAAGGGGAACAGGCATTGCAAATGAACCAAGAAATATCTCCTTCAAAAGCACAAGTAATATAATATCCTTCCACTAGATCCATCTTCCTGAAGGTTCTGCACCCCCCCCCAATAGCACCACAAACTGGGGACCAGAATTTATCAATGGCCTTGAGATACATTAATATTCAAACCATAAAAATCACAGTATAAACGCTCCAAAAAAGAAAATAGAACATACCAGTTACATGGTAAAAAGACAGAGTGACTATTTTTAAAGGGTATGAATCAGATTTATAATTTATATTGTTTGCAAGAAGCTCTAGAAAATGTCACTTACTTATTACAGCTCAATAAATTCAACTCATATTGTGACACTTTTCCTTAAGAAAATTTCAGGTCTGGATAATTCAAAAGCAAATCCTTTTAATACATTAAGAAAGCAATAATGTCAATTTTCTGTTTTTTTACAAAATGAAATAAACTATAATACCATTATTCAAATTTACCATAATAATACAGTTAGAAAATAACCAGGACATAAGAAGAAAACAGCAGCTGTTCTTTCTCATGAACTCAAGTGCAGCAATTTCAAAAATGAGCTCCACTGAAAAATATTTAATCATGTTAACTTTATTACAAAAGTTTAGGTTTGTTCAATTAACTTTAATATTAGCAATGCAAGGATGGTTCAATATATGAAAATCCATCAATGTAATCCACCATATAAACAGACTGAGGGAAAAAAATCACATTATTATCTCACTAGATGCCGAAAAAGCCTTTGACAAAATCCAACACCCCTTCATGATAAAGGTCCTGGAGAAATCAGGGATAACAGGAACATACTGCAACATAATAAAAGCAATATACAGCAAGCCGACAGCCAACATCAAATTAAATGGAGAGAAACTCAATGCAATTCCTCTAAAATCAGGAACAAGGCAAGGCTGTCCACTCTCTCTATATCTCTTCAATGTTGTCCTTGAAGTTGTAGCTAGAGCAATAAGACAACAAAAGGAGATCAAGGGAATACAAATAGGAAAGGAAGAAGTGAAACTCTCACTATTTGCAAATGATATGATAGTCTACATTAGTGACCCGAAAAACCCTTCCAGGGAACTCCTACAGCTGATAAACACCTTCAGCAAAGTGGCAGGATACAAGATTAACTAAAAAAAAAAATCTGTAGCCCTACTATATATGGATGACACATTGGTGGAGAAAGAAATCAGAGAAGCAGCACACTTTACAATTGCCACAAACAACATAAAATACCTTGGAGTAACACTAACCAAAAAAGTGAAAGACCTGTACCATAAGAATTTTGAGTCTCTAAAGAAAGAAATTAAAGAAGATACCAGAAAATGGAAAGATCTCCCATGCTCTTGGATAGGCAGGATCAACACAGTAAAAATGGCAATCTTGCCAAAAGCAATCTACACATTCAATGCAATCTCCATCAAAATTCTACCCAATACAATTCTTCACTGATCTTGAAAGAACAATTCTCAACTTTACATGGAGAAATAAAAGACCCAGGATAGACAAAACAACCCTGAACAATAGAGGAACTTCTAGAGGTATCACCATCCCTAACTTTAAGCTCTATTACAGAGCTATAGTCCTGAAAACAGTTGGTATTGGCACAAAAATAGACAGGTAGACCAATGGAATAGAGTTGAAAACCCTGATATTAACCCACACACCTAAGGACACCTGATTTTTGACAAACAATCCAAATATATATGCTGGAACAAAGAGAATATGTTCAACAAATGGTGCTGGCATAACTGGATGCAAACATGTAGAAGACTACAGATAGATCCAAGCCTTTCGCCCTACACAAAACTTAAGTCAAAATGGATCAAGGACATCAACATAAACCCAGCCACACTGAACCTATTAGAAGATAAAGTGGGAAATACCCGTGAATTAATTGGTACAGGAGACCACTTCCTGAACATAACACCAGTAGCACAGACACTGAGATCAACAATTAATAAATGGGACCTCCTGAAACTGAGAAGCTTCTGTAAGGCAAGGGAGACAGTCAGCCAGACAAAACAGCAGCCCACAGACTGGGAAAAGATATTCACCAACCCCACATCTGACAGAGGGCTGATTTCCAAAATATACAAAGAACTCAAGAAGCTATTCTCCAAAACACCAAACAATCCAATTAAAAGATGGGGTATAGAACTAAATAGACAATTCTCAATAGAGGAATCTAAAATGGCTGAAAGACAAATAAGAAAGTGTTCAACATCCTTAGCCATCAGGGAAATGCAAATCAAAACGACTCTGAGATGCTATCTTATTCCTGTCAGAATGGCTAAAATCAAAAACACCAATGACAGTTTATGCTGGAGAGGATGTGGAGAAAGGGGAACACTCCTCCACTGCTGGTGGATGTGCCAACTTGTATAGCCACTTTGGAAATCAGTATGGTGACTCCTCAAGAAATTGGGAATCAGTCTACCACAAGATCCAGCAATTCCACTCTTAGGCATATGTCCAAAAGAAGCACAATCATGCAACAAGAACATCTGTCCCACCATGTTCATAGCAGCATTATTTGTAATAGCCAGAAACTGGAAGCATCCTAGATGCCCCTCAACTGAAGAATGGATAGAGAAAATGTGGTACATTTACACAATGGAGTACTACTCAGCAGAAAAACAGAATGGAATCTTGAAATTTGCAGGAAAATGGATGGCACTCAAAGAAACCATTCTGAGCGAGGTAACACAATCACAAAAAGACAAACATGATATGTACTCACTCATTTGTGGATTTTAGTCTTAGAGTAAGGGATTACCATCCTACAATCCACACTGCCAGAGATACTAGTAAACAAGGAAGACCCTAAAAGAGACAAACTTTTTCCCCTGGAGAAGGGGAAAGGGTCACCATCCCCTGACCAGTTTGAGAGCATGGGAAGAGAGGGGAGGAAGCTACAAGAGTGAGAAGGGAAGAAAAAGGATGCAGAGGTCATGAGGAAGCAGAAATTTTGAGTCAGATGTAGATTAGAAGAAAGGACATATGACAGGTAGGATTTTAGTTGGGGGGGTGGTAGAGGAAGAAGGGAGGGAGAAGGGAACTGAGATTGTCATGTAATTCAATCTTGTTTGTATTTCAAATAAAAAAAGTAAAAAAAAAAAGAAAGGAATTGGGGATCCAAGAAAAGGGTGATATTTTCCATTGGTGTCCATGATTAAGGAAAGGCATCTTGGGAAGGCACTGCATAAGAAGCAAATGACTGGGCAATCTGGCTCTAGCCAAGTATGATGAAGATCCCAAAGGAATAATTTCTCTGGAGTTCTGAAGAAACTAGTTAAGAGGCATGCTGATCCAGACCTGTTTGTGAATAAACATAGCCCAGTTAACACACTCAAACTGTGGTTATCTATAGTCTTGGCCTCCTGGGTAGCTGAAGGAGCTATATTCACTTGTGTTTCCAATTTCAAGCCAGTAAGATTTTAAGTCCAACTGCATAACTGAAGCAGGCCAACAGGCAACTCTAGACCCACTCAGGCACAGCCCAAAGACAGTGCTGTCTTCCCAGTAAATGGGTAGAGAGAGATATTCTACATAAATGACAACTCAAAGGGAAGAGCAAAGATATTATCAGGCAACATATTCGTGTATCCCAAAGTAATCTCCAAACTCCTAATTATATTTATGAAAGTAGAAAAAAAGGGTTAAAAAAGTTTAAATATGAAATATAGAACTGGAGGTATCATATCCCCTTATCTCAAAACAAATTTCAAAGCTGTCCAACACTGTACAAAAAAAGCCACATGAACCAATAAAATAGAATTGAAGACTCCGAAATAAAAATATCCATACACGGTCAACCATTCTTGGGTAAGGTGTCAATATCAAGAATGCAAAAGAAATACCCTCTTTAAGAAATTTTACAAAAATTTTAAGCATGCATACAAACACCATACTTACAACTAGCCACACACAAAGCCCAACTTAAAATGGATTGAGCATAAAACTTGAACCATAAAAAAAAATTCCCTTTAGACAACAAAGGGATATGCTTCCATCCTTTGGCTCATGTAATGCTTTCTTAGGTGTGTGCTAATGCAGAGACAAGAAAAGCAAAGCACACTACAGTACTCTAAAGGGTTTCCATATTGCAAAGGATTCTGATGACAAAGCAAACAAGCAAACAAACAAACAACAAAAAAAAACAGGAGATAAACTGTGCAGATAAAATATAAACCAAAGTAATAATATGATGTGTGTACATATGCATGTGTAAATGATCTAAATAGCACTTGGCAAAGAGCCTGAGCAGACATTCTTTTAAGGAAGAAAAAAAATCACCAATAACAAACAAGCATATGAAAAGATGCTCTGTGTCAAGAGTCACCACAATGATCATGGCTCATAACATTATTTTTTGGAATTATTCCCTCTAGCTATACTTTTTGGATGACCTTGTAAAGTATTTTTAATAATCCATTGAATGTTTGGCAGAATTCAGTCATGGGTCCATCTGGTTCTGGCCTTTTCTCTCTTGGAAGATTTTTAGCTATTATCAACTCTGTTAGTAATTTATTCACACATTCTATTTCTTCCTGACTCGATCTTGGTATATTACATTCTCGGGAGCTCATTAATTTCTACTAAGTTATTAAATTTATTTATATGTCATCACTTATAATATTTCTTCATGGTGCTTTTAATTTCCAGTATGTGTCTACAGTATCTCCACTTTTGTTTCTGATTTTATTTGGGTTTTCTCTTTCTCTCTCTTTTCTATGTGTTGATTAAGAATTTGTGAATTTTTGCAAAAAACTGTCTTTGTTTCATGTTTTCTTCCCTGTTTCTTATTTGGTTTGCTTCTTTTCAGATAGATTATTTGATTCTTTTTTTTCTTCCTTTCTTTTCTTTTGCTAAATTTAGGTTTAAGTTGTTCTTTTTCCAATTGTTTGAGGCATAATGTTAGGGCACTTATTTATAACCCTCGTTTTTTATTTTGGAAGAAATAATTTTTATTTTTATTTTTCTCCACTTTTTATTTAAAGTAGAAACAAAATTGTTTTACATGTCAATCCCAATTTCCTCTCCCTTCCGCCCTCCCCCCTCCACCCCCCCGACTAACACATACCATTTCTGCTCGCCAGGGAGAATGAAGTCTTCCATGGGGCGGGTCTTCAGACTCTGTCAGATCCTTTGGAATAGGGTGTAGGCCTTACCCCATGTGTCTAGGCTGAGGTAGTATCCCTCTATGTGAAATGGGCTTACAAAGTCCATTCCTATGCTAGGGTTAAGTACTGACCTACTGCAAGAGGCCTCATAGATTTCCGAGGCCTCCTCACTGACACCCACATTCATGGGGTCTGCATCAGTTCCATGGTCGTTTTCCAGTGATCAGTCTAGGGGCCAAGAATTCTCCCTGGTTTAGGTCAGCTCTTTCTGTGGGTTTCACCAGTGTGGCCTTGACAACTTTGCTCATCACTCCTCCTTCTCTGCAACTGGATTCCAGTTCAGTTCAGTGTTTAGCTGTGGGTGTCTGCTTCTACTTCTATCAGCTGCTGGATGAAGGCTCTAGGATGGCATATAAGTTAGTCATCAACTTCATTATCAGGGGAGGGCATTTAAGGTAGCCTCTCCAATGTTGCTTAGATGGTTAGTTGGTGTAATCTTTGTAGATCTCCTATCTCTGGATTTTCAGATAATGTGTTGCTTCTTTTGCACATTCATGTGGTTAAAATTTATTTTTGATAGATAAATTCCTGACATTTTATTATTTTTCCCTAATGGTTTTGTAGATTCTTTGTTTCTCTCTTCTTTTGTTTTTCTTTGCAGTTTTCTGGTTTTCTTTAGTTCTAGGCTTTGATTACTTTGTCTGTAATGTTTACACATCTGCTATAACTGTGCTTTTGCTGTCATGTGGTTTATAAAATACAACTTAAACTTATAATAGAGTATTTTAGGTCTATAACAACTAAAATTTCATAACTCTCAGTATCATATACTTTTAGCCTCTTAACTTCAATTAATAATTTGTTCTTATAATGTACATCTTTTGTAGTATTTACTCATTTTTCTTTTTTATTGTTTAGATCAACTTCAACCCTCATTCTCTCACCTCTAATTCCTTCCCATTCCCACCACCACTTTTTCCTTCCAACTCTGTGTGCCATTTTTTAAGCTACTGAGTCCTCTTTAGTGCTGCCTGTATGTGCATGGGTATAGGACTATCTCCTGTATGTGCATGTGTGTAGGACATCTACAAGCACCTGGATGGCCTGGCAGGACCTACATCCCTAAAGAAACTGTACTCTCCCTCCCTCTGCAGCTTTCAGTTGTCAATAGCTCCTTAGCTAGATGTGAGGCTTCATGAACACCTTACCATCAATAAAATACTTGCCTGTGTTGTGTATTCTTTAACAATTTGTTGTGATGTGTGTGTGTGTGTGTGTGTGTGTGTGTGTGTGTATTTTTAATTATAGAGTTTCTTGACCAGACCTCTTTGGGTAGAACAGGCTTGAAGACATTTAGTTTGTGGTTCTGAAAGTCCACATTTTCAACTTAGACTTGGAAATTTTAATTTCTGTGTGCATTTTCTGTTGTCATTATTATCATGTTATAGGTTACAAGCTTTTGGCTTCTATTGAAGCTGACATGTCTTGCAGGCAGATCATCATTATAGATTGAAGTTTATAGCTGGATTGGTGTTTATTTTTCTCCTTTGGTAGCTTGCAAAGTACATTTCTACACAAAAGACCCAGCACATGGGGATAAAGACTCTGTAGGCACCAGCTTGACTTCTCTATACTCAGTGAATTCAGCAATAAGGTAAGACCTTATAAAGTAATGAAGTCTTACCATCAGTTTGTGAACATCAGCCAATAGCCTTGGCAATAGCCTGGGTTGTTTATTAGGTACTAGAGGTGGATAATTTACTCCAAGGGGAGAGATATGAGAGAATTACTAAAGATTTATTTTTGTGTCAATGAAGAAACTAGATTAGTTAGTAGGATAGATTATTCATTTGTAGTCTTCGGTCTATAATAACAGGAGGGAAATTGTTGTCTGTAGAATCTCTCAGCACCTCAGCAACATTCCTTCTCCATTATGATTTCTACTATATCATGTGGAAATAATCCTGAGTATTATGTTCCTCACAATTACTGGGAAATAATCTATCAGTGAAGAACATTTATGTAACAGTTAGAATTGGATACTTAAATCAGTCACCAAGTAAATAGGCATGTGGCTCTCTTGTGTATTAGAGCAGCATAAATTTCCAGTTTTTCCTGCAAAGTACTCACTTGATCATTGATGGACACTGGGGTCTTTTATAGTAGTTTCCAAAACTTCCCATACTTTCTCATTTTTAAGTCATAACAGAAGCTTCCCTAACCTTCAGTCAGTCCTTTCACATACTTGCACTGAATTGTTCTCTTCTGAAAACATTTAAAGTAAGCTAAGTTGTATTCAAATACTATACAGCACACTGTGTAACTGTTAAGTGGTTTAATTTGGTGGTAGTATCTATAGATATCTGTTGCAGATTGCTTGTATTTTCTCTACAACTCTTCATACAAGTAGGAGAGGCAATGTAAATATACCATAAGAACATGGCTCTAATAATGGACTACAGCACCTTAAACCATGCTTCTAGGGTTCTTTCCTTGAACTTAAAGTAAAATCTATAAATGTGATTTTTATAGATTTCTTCAGTCACATTCATATCAAAAATCTGATACAATTGTCTATAAGTCCAAAGAAATAATTTCTCAATATTATGTAGACATTAAACTTTGGTTGCACTTTAAAATTATTAGTGTGTTCTCTTCTTTCCATCCCACACTGTCTTTGTTCCAGAGGTCCTCATTCAATGGTTCTAGAGAGAAACCTAGCCATTTAAAGGTACTAGAGAATCAGACTTTTTATAGACTTTGAAGATGCCTGAGTTCAGAATCTGTCCTATTTTTGTTTCTAAGTGTTTCCCACAATCTAGACAAGCAATATGTTAATTAGAGGAAACAATAAATGATGGGAAAATGCAGGCATTGATGGATTTTTTTCTCTTTGATTCTATCTAATGGTATCTGTGGCACCATTCTATCTAATGGTTTCTTTGAGTTAGTGGTTTACAGTCTATGACAGATTGAATTTTGAACTTTGAACTTTTCCCTTAGAAAATGGTCAACTAAAATCCCAAGACTAAAAATAGAATTGTGACATGAGATCTACCATATTAGTCAGATGCCATCTACTGCCTCATCCACAGGTAGTAAGTCATGTTAGTTTAGTTAAATGACAAGTGATTTCCCTGGACTTCCTAAGTACAAAACCCTACTACATTTATTGTTCTTCCTCATAGGAAGACATGCATGTGACAGGAATCTCATCAATGGATAGGAGGTAAGTGGTAAGTACCCTTGCCATCATAAATGCCATAGCCACTATCTTTCATGCCTTGCTCATTGACTTAAAGTAGATGGAGAGAACATGCTGTAAAGATTCTGAAGGCCAACATAAGGATGCTAAATTTTTGAATCAGCACTTTGGGCAAACCTCTCCTCTTCAGTAGTAGCTACTTTTAACTCTGTGAGTGACCCTTATTGTGAAGCATTATGAATTTTTTATTGGTTATGTAGTATTAAGTGGAGTATTTGGTATTTTGGTAAATTTCTCTGGGGCCTGGCTTGTATGAGTCCCATGCTACAGAGACTATCTATGCCAGACTGATATCTTTGGGGCTGCAATGGGAGCCAGCCAAATGGCCCCGTGTTCATCCCTGAGTCAGGGAGTGCTAGACTAGGAAACTCCTAGCTACCAATGGCAACAAAGACAATACACAGACATCTTGTCATTTCAGGAGGGCTCTCAGTCAATGATGGAGTCTGGAGTCCATGGTTTACTCAAGCATCCTCTTAAATAGCTCTCCAACAGTAGGGGGACTGCAGAAGACATCTACTATCATTTATAAAACTGGTATAAAATATATCCTTTAATCCTAGAGATACATCTAAGCAGTCCCTAGGCATGTAAACAAGCCCTCCAAACAGGTACAGGTACAGCCAGTGCCTAGGTCTGTTGTTATGTAAACTAGGAGACATTCTCCACTGAGACCAAGTCATCTGGGTGGTAATTCAACAGCATCTGGAAGACAATGGGAGATTCAGGATCCTGGAAATACAGCTAAGGTTTGGATTCCAAAACTTTATAATCGATATTTTTGGGCCCCAACAATATAATTAGATGTTTTATCTAATTGGGCTGTTATTGCTGATAAATAACAGGATTTTATTTCAAGTTTCATTTTGAAACTACAAAATAAACAAGAAAAATTATGGGGCATATCATAGACTATATATGATTGCCTTGTCTAGAGAGGCTCCAGATCATGGACCCTGAGATGATGTTTCACAAATCAAAGGTATTTGAATTGTATTGAATAATATTCCAATTCAACTTTCAATATCATTTTTTTGTACCTTTAGTGTTTTCCTTTTTATGTGCCTTGGGGAGTTTCTTTTCTGGTCCTGTTTATCTGGTGTTCTCTATGCCCCTTGCATCTTAATAGGCATTTCTTTCTTTAGATTGAGAATTTTTTTCTATGATTTGTTAAAAATATTTTCTGTACTGTTCACATTGGTTTCCATTTCTTTCCTCTAAATCTATTATTCATAGGCTTGTTTCTTCATAGTGTCCCAGATTTTATGATTGTTTGTCACTGGATTATTTTATATTTAACATTTCCTTTGGCTGAACTATCTATTTCTTCTTCCTTCTCTTCAAGAACTGAAAATTTCCTTCCACTGAGTTCAATCTGTTGGTAAGGTTTTTCCCTGAGCCTTTTATTTGACTTCCTGAATTTTCATTTTGAGTTTCATTTCAGTTGGCTCCCACAAGAAGGTGCTGCTTACATTTAAGGTGGGTCTTTCATTTAAAATAATTTGACCATGAAAACCACAGGGTTCAAAGCAGCTTAAATTTAGTTGATTCCAGATCTGGTCAAATTGACAACCAAGATTAACAAATCAAAAGTTGATCTTGTCAACTTGATACCCAATTCTTATAATTGCTTGATTTCTAAGTAAAAACAAACACAAAAAAACAAAACAAAAACAAAAAACAAAATCATAACAGGCAAAAGCAAACTTGGGGAAATTGATAAACTGTTCTGTTTGATTAGAATAAGAAGACAGAATTCCTAAACTAGTTATTGAAGGACACTTATGAAAATTCTTTCTCCCACATAAAGGAAAAGACAATATTTTCTTTTTTTTTCCTTCACCCTCACTGACCAATCCATCTACCCTGTTACAACCCTTGCTGCATTCCTTTACTATTATTAGGGCCCAGCTTGGTCTTCCAATTGGGATCAAAGACCAATGACTCTCTACGAATCCTTCTTGCCTTTGGTACCAGATTAGGACAGCTGAGATATCAAGCTTCTTGAATTGAGTCACTGCTGGATTCTTGGCCTCTCTGGTATGAGACAGCCATCATTGACTATCTATACTGTATTTTCTAATATATATATATATATATATATATATATATATATATGTACATATATATGTGTGTGTGTGTGTGTGTGTGTGTGTGTGTGTGTGTTTGTGTGTGTGTGCATTCTATTGGTTTTCATCCTAGAGAGATTCAATGCAGCATTTTAGGAGATATAAAAGAAAAACAAAAACATAATTAAACTTTACGAATGTCTATATAATCTACTTAGACTCTGGATCCTATTATTGGTAGATAGCCTATAGTTTGGTATCTAATCCTGGACTGAGAACCTTTTCTTCTAGGTAAAGGTAAATGTTTCAGTGAGTTCCATGACAGAAGCATTAGAAATGACAGTCAGAGAAAGTCTAGAAACTAAGGAAAGTTGTAGACAGAAGTTTCTGTCCCACCCAGTCCTGCAGCCTTTTTGCCCCAAATAAACACACAGAGGCTTCTATTAGTTACAAACTGTTTGGCCAATGGATCAGGGTTCTTATTGGTTAGAACTTTCTTAATTATTGACCCATTTTTATTAATCTGTGTATCTCCACATGGTCTTGGGCTTACCAGTGATGCCCAAGCCTCTTGCTTTTTTGGCAGCTACATAGCGTCTCTCTTCCAACTCATTCTCTGCCTTCTTCTTCCCAGAATTCTCTTAGTCTGGTAGCTCCACCTATACTTCCTACCTGGCTAATCCTGCATGTTCACTGACTGAAACAGCTTTATTTATCAACCAATAAAAGCAACACATGTTTGCAGCATACAGAAGGACCTCCCACATCAGAAAATAATTCACCACTATTTTGGGGGACTCAAGAAGAATAGACTCTACCCTAGTATAAACATGAGATACAGCATACTAGATATAAAGGAGCTAAAATTACTACTCACAGGTTGCACTGTGTTTAAAACGGAAAGGTGAAAGACTGTTCCATTTGATATTTTTTTAACTTTTTCTTTTACTGAAAATAGATTTTTCTTGGGAGTGTGGGGAGAAAAGAAGGATGTAGGAGAAAGAGGAGGGGAGAATGGGAGGGGTAGGCGCACATGAGGGATCAGGAAGGTCAAGTTGGAGGAAGGACAGAGAAGGAGAGCAAGGAAAGATATATCTTGATAAAGGAACCCATTATGGGGTTAACAAGAAACCTAGCACTAGGGAAATCACCAGGAATCCACAAGGATGACCCCAACTAAGAATCTAAGCAATAGTGGAGAGAGGACATTAAATGACCTTCCCCTATAATGAGATTGATGACTACCTTAAATGCCACCCTAGTGCCTTCATCCAGTAGCTAATGAAAGCAGAAGCAGAAAATCACAGCTAAACATTGAACCAAATCCTGGATTCCAGTTGTAGAAAGAGATGAGTGATGAGCAAAGGCATCAAGACCATGTTGGGGAAACCCACAGAAACAGCTGACCTGAGCATGTGGGAGCTTACTGACTCCAGACTAACAGCTGGAGAACCTGTATAAGACTGAACTGGGCCCCCTGATTGTGGGTGTCAACGGGAGGGATTGGGTAGTCTGTGGGGCTGATGGCAATGGAACCAGTATTTATCCCTAGTGCATGAAGAGGCTCTTTGGAGCTTATTCCCTATGGAGGGATACCTTGCTCAGCCTAGGTACAGGGGAAAGAGCCTCAGTTCTGCCCCAAATGATGTGACGGCGTTTGATGATTCCCCATGGGAGGTCTCATCCTCTCAGAGGAGTAGATGGAGATGGTGGTGATGGGGAGTGGGAGAATGGGAGGGTGAGGGAAATTGGATTGCTATGTAAAATAATATTATTCTAACTTGAATTTGAAAAGTGAAATAAAAGCATTTGGTAAACAAAATGTCAGTCAATATTTTAATAAGGAAAACAGATTTTTTATACAATATATTTTGAGTACAGTTGCCCCCCCAGCTCCTCTAAGAGCCTTCCCATCTGAATCAATAACCATTTTGTCTCTCCTTTAAAAACAAACAGGTATATAGAACAGAAACATATAGAGAACAACAACAACAACAAAAAACAGAAGCAAAAGAGCCCCCCAAATAAAATTTAAAAAGTATAAGAAATGCAAATAGACACAGACACACACATTCATTCACACAGAGATTCCATAAAAAACACAGAGCAAAAGCAACAATATATATGTGCAGACCTCATAAGATACTACAACAACATTTTTTTAAAGTCCTAACAAAACATGAGACAAAGAAACCTTCAACGATATCATTGAATTTAATTAGCGATGGCTCTCTATTGCTGAGCATAAGACCTACCATTAAGAGTGGCTTTTATCCCCAGTGAGACTCTATTTGAGAGAACTAATTTTCATTTACAATTGGTTATCTTATCTGGGTTAGGAATGACATGAGAGATTGTATTCACTTCTCCTCTCAGTGCTGGGAGGATCACTGGTGCAGATCTGTGTAGGCCCTGTGCGTGCTGCCCACTTCTATGAGTTCATGTAAATAATTACTGCTTTATTTAGGAGGTCTTGTTTCCTTGGTGTCCTCCTTGCCTCTGGCTTTTACAATCTTTCTTCTTCCTCTTCTGCTGGATTCCCTGAGCATTGACTGGAGAGATTTGATGGTAACATTCCTTTTAAGACTGTTCCATGGTCTTTTACTCTCTGCACATTATCCATCTGTAAGTCTCTGTGTTTGTTCCTGTCTACTGCAGGAGGAAGCTTCTCTGATGATGCTGAGCAAGGTACTGATCTATGGGTATAGCAAAATGTCATTAAGAGACATTTTATTGCTATGTTCCTTCAGTAAAACAGTAATATTTAGTTTTCCCCTAGGTTCTTGGTCTATCTGGTCTCAAGTTCTTGGACACCTGAGCAGTTTGGGAATGGGTTCCATCCCATGGAGTAGAACTTAAATCCAATCAGATATTTATTGATTAGTCCCACTAGCTTTGTGCCACTATTCCACCAGCATATCTTGCAAACAGGTCACCATTGTAGATCCAAGGATTTGTAGCTGAGTTGCTATTTATCTTTCTCCTTTGGTAACATGAAGGAGTACCTTCTAGTACCATGAACACCAGTTTATACAACAAATGCTCTAGTTGGGTACCAACCTGTCTCCTTCATGTTCAGTGAGTTGTGTAGTTGTGGTCTTCAGCAATAAGGTTTTACTCTCAGTTTGCAGGGTGCCTCAAATAGCCTTGGCAATAGTCTGGTTTGTTTAAAGGTTCCCACGGGACCACTTTGGACCACAACTCCATTAGATATTCCCTGCACTGGAAGCTTCATTTGATGACAAGAGATAGCTGCTTTTTTTAGTCCCCAATTATTTGGCAATTTTATTTAGATTACCTTTATAATATATGAAACTTCTAATGTATTAGGTTTCTATATGACCTTCAAATGGCCCTTAATTCTCTATATCACCCTCCTTCTTCCTTCGTTTTTCCATCTGAACCTCCCATTACTGCACCCCACATCCACCCACAGCTATATCTTCTATTTTCCTTTCCTAGGGAGATCAATCCCTGCACCCTATTCCTCTACTCTAAACCTAACCTCTGTGGTTACACAGATTATAGCTTATTTATCAAAGACTTCACAGCTAACATCCACATATAAATGAATAAATACCATATTTGCCTTTCTGGGTGTGGTTACCTCACTCAGAATAATTTTTCTTCATCCATCCATTTACCTACAAATTGCATGGTTTAATTTTTAGTGGCTGAAAAATATCTTCCATTGTGTATACATACCACATTTTCTTTATCCATTCATTCATTGATTAATATCTAGGCTGTTTCCAGTTTCTGGAAATTATGACTAAAGCAGCAATGAACATGGTTGAGCAAGTGTCTCTGTAGTAGAATGAAGTGTCTTTTGAGTATATACTGAAGAATAGTAAACGAGGATCTTGAGGTAGATCTATTCCTAGCTTTCTGAAACACTGACACATTCCATAATGGCTGTAAAATAAATAAACATTTAAAAAGGAAAAAAAGTTGAGAAAAGAGATAGAAGAGCCAGGGAAAGATAGGTGACAATAGACATAAATTGGGAGCAATGCCTACTGCTGCTGGTTATAAGAGCTTAAAAAGACATAGCAAACTGAGAAATGTGTGCTCCCTTGAGAAATCCCACAGTCAGGAAAATAAATTCTCCTCTCTACCCTCCAGATATAAAGAACTTCTAGTCTACAGAACAATAAAACAGTTACTTTATGTTATTTTAAGTCACTAACTGTGCTATATATAGAACAGCAAACTGTGACTAACCCAATAAATTACCTGTTCATATTTCTAAGACATAGGCTAATGCCAAGATGGCTTTGTCATTATCCTGTGTCCCTGACTTTGTGAGAGTAAGGTAATTAAGTAATAATAACTCCCAGTTACGCATTTATGGCAGGCACTCTGCTGAATAAATATCTGAGCCCTAAAATCTATTCTGTAATTAATAATTATTGTGACCATGTTCTATTTGAGGGAATTGTCTCAGAGAAGCCAATCAATAGGGCCAAATTAATAAAACTAGAAAGAAGAGGAGTCAAAAGCAATGTCCTTGACAAAAATAAGGCAAAACATTGCCTCCTACCTCTGAATATTAGAATGCACAAATGGGTTTTTTGAATCTAGAACCATGCTGTCATCGGGGCTGGGTTCATTCTGGAAGCTATAGAGGAACCATTTCCAATATCTAACCCTGGTTCAGAAGTCATGTTCCATCCTATTTTTAAAACCAGATATTCCTGTAACTACTCGTTCTGTTTCACTTTGTGGATGCTAGCTATTACCTACTTTACATAGTCCCTAGGATCAAGAAGTAGGTACTTTGGAAAGCCAGTTTCTCAAATATCTCTATCTTAAAACAAAGAGATATATCTTCTGTAAATATGAATTTACATGTAAATATGAATTTCAGATATCTGTTTATATTTTTCATGTACGTTCAAAGAATAAAAGCCACTGCAAACAAATTAGATTTAGGAATTATTTGAACAAAGATAGAAATACCAATAAAGCAGCACTAAAAGCAGGTGCAGAGTCCTCTACTGATAAGAGAGCACATAAATGGGAAGGCCCCTTGCTGGCTACAGACAGACAGTTTACTTACTTGTGATCAGGATCTATCTTAGTTGAATATGATGAAATGCATTGGTTGCCTATAATGGACTAACAGCTGGCTGTTTGTGATTGGCTGTTTGTTATACTTAAGCAAGTTAAGTTGGGTTCTACTTTATCTACTACATCATATCACAATGTATGAAGTCATCTGTGAGTCAACAACTTTCTGCTTACTTAATTTAACACATATAGTTTATAAATTGGTCTGTACTTCTTTCTGAGACAGTGCCTTACAATGTAGCCCCAAATGGCATAAAAACATGTAGTCTAACCTTCTCTTCTGGGAATTTGGATTGTTGACTATACCACCATGCTTAGCAATAACTTTACATACAGAGTAAGGCAGTAGTTAAGAATTTTTCTTGCCCATTATTAATTTTCTCCCACTTGAATTTTTCTTGATTTGCCCTCAAACTCTGAATTTAAGTAAATGTGGTATGAATGTTTGTCATTGTGATGTTTTTATTGAGATGCAAAAACTGTATCTGGTACTCAAGCAGCCAAATAACTATTAGAATACTGTTTTACCCTAATCAAACCATTTAAAAAATGTTTGTTGTGTCTTGATGATATTAACTTCCAATAATACCTTGATAAAAGTTAGAGTAAATAGACTAATCCATTAGCAGAAAAATTAAAATTTGAGCAGAATTAATCCTGAAGTAAACTAGAAATTATGACCCTCAGTTTTGGCACTATTGACATTCTAGATTCAATAATTCTGTATTTGGAAAGGCACATAGGCACCGTAGGTCATTCAGCAGTCTCCCTGGCCCCTAACCTCTAGATGCTAGTAACACAGTCAGCATTTGTGACAACCAAAAATATCTTCTTTATTGCAAAATGCCTTCTGTGTATTTCTGAGAGTTGTTAACCATCAGTGATGGAAACAGTGACTCAAGGACATAACTGAGTATGACTGATCCTTTCAAGACTCCCTTCATCCTCTCCCTCCTTTCTTTTTTGTTTTTTTATGTTTACAGAGTTCTGTGTATATATAAATACTTGTGTGTGTATATAGTATAACAAATATTTTATCTTAAATCATGAACAAAAGAAATCACTGAATTTAGACATGCAACATGAACAGTTATCTGATCCTCTGTTCACATGGGCTGCATATCAAATCATGTTAACAGTTTCATTGTTGTTAGCATTGGTAACAGGCTGCCTAGTGTACTGAGCTTACTCTTAGTCACAACTTTCTGTTTACACTATTCTGACAGCCATGTTTAGTTTTTTGCTTCCTCTAATTCAGTCTTCAATGAAGCCTGCAACCAGCAAAACCTTATGTTGGTGGCTCATGAGCTGTAACCACAGATTCAGAACATCTGGGTATTAGAAAGACATTGTTAACTGGCTTCATGTCATTATCACTCTAGTCCTTTGGACCTAGTTCCAAATCTCAATATTAAATTTAGAAGCTGTGCAGGTACAAGCCAATTACCCAGCTTCTCTGGCTCTTCTTTCCTCATCTGTCAGACTGTGGTGGTGTCTATCTCACAGAAGTTGTATATATCTTAAATAGCATTATGTTGAATACGGCACCCAGCACAGACATGTACTGACTGGAGGCCTTTTAGGTTTTGTTTTGAAGATGTAATGTTGCCTCAAGTTTATTGAACTAGAGAGACATATGCATGATCAGTGTTTCATTAAAAACACATTCTTGCACAGAGACATAACAAATACATTTGCAGTCAGGGAACTTTATTTATTTTTGTCTTGCGATTTTGGCTGAAACTGTGTGACAAGAATGCCAAAAGATTTATTACTTTATAAATCCATTCACCTAACTAAGACTTTCTCTAAATGCCAAATGAAGCCATTCTTGTATTCATCTCTTATTGAACCGTTTCTAGATAAAGTCATCAAGGAAGTAGATGTAAATTGCAAAGTGATATGAAATATAGCTATATATGCTCAATTGATAAAATATGAAGGAAACTTTTACTTTAATCAGAACAGGTGATAAACTAAAAAAAAAATCAGAACTTCTTTAGATTTTTTGCTGAAATTTAAAGGAAAGAGTAAATATAGAGGTCAATGTGTATGACCCTTACAAATCCAGTTATTTCATTCACAAAGAAAGGAGTCAGTGATGTCTGAACAAAAGAAAAAGGAATAGAAGAGAAAAGGTTTGGGTTGGTTCATGTGTCTTAGGTTAAGGTCCATTCTCAGTGAACAGAAGTGTCATTAGGAGACTGGACCATAGATGAAATAATTATTTAGGCTTTTCAGTGGATTCTAAAACCAATTTAAATCTGATGCCATTAGGAGTAATATGAAATTATTGGCTCAGCTCAAAATGACTCTTAACTATTTTCCAGAATGCAGCCCACATTCAAAATGGTTTTCTCTTCAGGTTTATCAAGGAATGTTCTCCAATTTTTTGGAAGTAAGTTAAGAGTAACCAATATTCCCAAGGGAAGCTAATATTTTCTCAAACAACACTGCCTAATAAAAATATTTTCTGGTAGAAATGTTTGAAAAGTAAAAATAAATGGATGAGAAAATTTGAATGATTTATTTAGGCCAGCAACCAAGCATTTAATCATCTAAGCCTGTAATTCCTGATACAAATTATTAGGCATTTCACATTCAGATTTTGATAATATCTTTACCACCCAGCATGAATTTTTATACTGCAGTACATTTCACATTGGGTTAAACATATGCCAATGCTCATTAGTCAGTTATGGATGGTGTCTTCAATATTAACCACCGTAGAACTAAAGTTAAGGATTCATATTCAGATTCTAAATAAATATTAAATTTCTTGAGTTACATTATGAATAATAATTATGGAATAACACCACCAATAGGCAATGATGGATTCCTAAAATATTAAAAACCACCATTTAACATGGTTGATCAAGTGTCTCTGTGGTAGGATGAAGCATCTTTTGGATATATGCCCAAGAGTGGTATAGCTGAATTATGTGGTAGAACTATTTCCATCTTCCTGAGGAGCCACCACAATGATTTCCATAGTGGTTATCTGAGCTTGAACTCCTAACATCAATGTATAAATGTTCCCATTACAGCACATCCTTCCCAGCATAAGCTGTCATTTCTTTTATTTATCTTGAACAGTCTGACTGGCTTAAGATGAAATCACAAAGTAATTTTAATTTTCATTTCCCCAAATGACTAAAAATTTCTTTAAGTGCTTGCCATTTGAGGTTTCTCCTTTGAAATTTCTCTGTTTAGATCTGCACTCCATTTTTAGATAGGGCCATTTTTTCTTGATTTCTAGATTTTTGAGTTCTTTATATATTTTGGAAGGCAGCTATGTTCACCACACTATCACAATGCAGATTATATATTTTGGATATTAGCCTTCTATAATATATGTAGTTGGTAAAAGTCTTCCCACATTGTGTAGGCTTCACTTTGTTCAAATAAAATCCTTTGTGTGCAGAAGCTTTTCAGTTTCAAAAGATCTAATTTTTTATTATTTATTTATTTAGTTTTTTGAGACAGGGTTTCTTTGAATAACAGTTCTGGCTGTCCTGGAACTTGCTTTGTAGACCAGGTTGGCTTTGAACTCACAGAGATCCACTTGCCTCCAAGTGCTGGAATTAAAGATATGCATCATCACCACCCAGCATAAGAGATACCATTTATTTTTTATTCCTTAATTACTACTCATATTTGCATATCCATCCCCCCATTCCCTCAACCTCCCATCTTCCCATGTTCTCCACCAACACCCCCCAACCCATCCCCCCACTCCTCCCCAGGGACAGTGAGGCCCTCCACAAGGGACCTTCAAAGTCTGTCATATCATTTGGGAGAGGGTCTAGGCCCTCCTTGTTGTATCTGGGCTGCAATAGTATTCCCCCATAGGGAATGGGCTCCCAAAGTCTATTTGTGCTCTAGGGTTAAAGACTGGCTCCACTGTTAGAGCTCCCATAGACTGTCTTGACCTCCTAGCTGGCACCCACATTCAGAAGGCTTGGTTCAGTCCAATGCTATTTCCCCAGCTTTATGACTAGGGTCTCCATGCTCTCACAGGGTCAGGTCAACTGTTTCTTTGGGTTTCTGCAGCACTGTCTTGGCTCCTTTGGTCATCCCTCCTCCCTCTCCACAACTTGATTCCAGGAGTTCAGTGCTTAGCTGTGGGTGCTTGTTTCTACTTTGAACAGCTACTGGATAAAGGCTCTAGGAATGGTAACCAAGGTAGACATCAATCTCATTTTAGGGGAAGGGCATCAATGACATCTCCACCACTACCTGGATTCTTAGTTGGGGTTATCCCTGTGGATCCCCTAACATTTCTCCCTGTGCCAGACCTCTCACCATACCTGTACTATCTCCCTCTATCAAGGAATCTCCTTTTTTGTCCTCCTCTATTTGTCCCCTGTCTCAGTCCTCTTGTTCTCCTACCCCCTCCCCTTCTTCCCTTCTCACCTCCTTCCTCTCCACTCCCCTCCCCTGTTCTCCTACTTTGCTCTAGGCATCTAGGTTGCTTCCAGTTTCTGGCTATTACAAATTATGCTGCTATAAACATAGTTGAACCTATGTTCTTGTTCCCCTTACCTTCTTTGAGAGACTATGTAATCTTCTCTTAGGGTCCTCTTTGTTTCCTAGCTCCTCTGGCAGTGTGGGTTCTAGACTGGTAATCCTTTACTCTGTCTAAAAATCATATATGAATGAGTACATACCATGTTTAGCTTTTTGTGACTGGGTTACCTCACTCAGGATGGTTTATTCTAGTTCCATCCATTTGCCTTTGAATTTCAAGATTCCATTGTTTGGTTTTTTTGTTTTGTTTTGTTTTGTTTTGTTTTGTTTTGTTTTGTTAAATGTCCACATTTTCTCTACCCATTCTTCAGTTGAGGGGCATCTGGGTTGCTTCCAGGTTCTGGCTATTATGCTATGAAATAATGCTGCTCTGAACATAGTTGAACATATGTCCTTATTGTATGAATGTGCATTCTTTGGGGATATGCCCAAGAGAGGAATTGTTGGATCTTGAGATAGACTGATTCTCATTTTCCTGAGAAACCACCATACTGGTTTCCAAAGTGTTTGTACAAGTTTGCACTCTCACCAGCAATGGAGGAGTGTTCCTTTCTTTCCACATCCTCTCCAGCATAGACTGTCATTGGTGTTATTGATTTTAGCCATTCTGACAGGAGTAAAATGGTATCTCAGAGTGGTCTTGAGTTGCATTTTCCTGATGGCTAAGGCTGTTGAGCACTTTCTCAAGTGTCTTTCAGCCATTTTAGATTCCTCTGTTGAGAATTCTCTGTTTAGTTCTGCATTCCACTTTTCAATTGCATGGTTTTGTGTTTTGATGGCTAGCTTCTTGAGTTCATTATGTATTTTGGTGATCAGCACTCTGTCACATGTGGGGTTGGTGAATATCTTTTCCCATTCTGTGGGCTGGCATTTTGTCTTGCTGACTGTGTCCTTTGCCTTACAGAAGCTTCTCAGTTCCAGGAGGTCCCATTTATTAATTGTGGATCTCAATGTTTGTGCTACTGGTGTTATGTTCAGGAAGCGGTCTCCTGTACCAATTTGTTCGAGGGTACCACCTACCTTCTTTTCTAGGAGGTTCAGTGTGACTGGATTTATGTTGAGGTCATTGATCCATTTTGACTTAAGTTTTGTGCATGGCGATAGATATGGATCTATCTGCAATCTTCTACATATTGGAATCCAGTTATGCCAACAACATTTGTTGAAGATGCTTTTTTTTCCATTGTATAACTTTAGCTTCTTTGTCAAAAATCAAAATATCTTGGGGTAACGCTAACCAAAAACGTTCAAGACCTGTATAGTAAGAACTCTGAGTCTTTAAAGAAAGAAATTGAAGAAGATACCAGAAAATGGAAAGATCTCCCATACTCTTGGATAGGTAGGATCAACATAGTAAAAATGGCAATCTTGCCAAAAGCAATCTACAGATTCCATGCCATTCCCATCAAAATCCCAACACAATTCTTCACAGACCTTGAAAGAACAGTACTCAACTTCATATAGAAAAACAAGAAACCCAGGACAACCAAAACAACCCTGTACAATAGAGGAACTTCTGGAGGCATCACCATCCCTGACTTCAAGCTCTATTATAGAGCCATAGTCCTGAAAACAGCCTGGTGTTGGCACAAAAATAGACAGGTTGATCAATGGGATTGAATTGAAAACCCTGATATTAACCCACACACCTACCGACATCCCATTTATTGATCTTAGTGCCTGTTGGAGCCAATAAAAATGGCTTCACTTCACCTTGGCTTAAGGCCAGTGAGTTCAAAACTATCTTTATTCTTCCAAGGTTAAAGTCATAATACCTAAAGGTCTAAGGTGTAGCTACTCTAGGATGTTTGGTGTTAGGCATGGATGTTTTATCTAAATAACAAGAAATTTAGTCTAAGGTATGGTTACACTTAACCCACAAGGCCAGATAAGGTGGTTACTATATGTTTGGAGAATTAAGGAAGAAAGTCCGTTTCTTCCTTGTATCATAAAGAATTTAGACGTTGAAGAATAAACTTGGACCATTCACCAGATTGCCCTCCTGATTCTTTTCTGTCTGTCTTTTCCTTAGTATCTTTACCCACTGTTTCTCAATTCACACTCCCTCTCAGGTACTAACTGGGCAACTTGGCTATATCTGATTGAAGCCCCACAAATATGAGTGCCAATGGTGTTCTCTTCATAAAATCTTCTCCTGTGTCAATGAGTTCAAGGCTGTTCCCCAGTTTCTCTCCTATCAGAATCAATGTATGTAGGGGAACATGTAGCAACGTCTGCTTAGGGCCTGGCTACAGGTCTGCCTGACCACGCCTCCGAGGGCGTGGCCAGGGTGATGTAGAGTAAGAGTTTGAGTTGGCTGAGTTTCGCTTTCAGTTTTCACCCCCTTTTCGTCTTGCCTACAGACTGCTGCCATGCAGGCTGGCTAGGTCACTCTGTAAGTAAGGCTTTTCCCTATTAAATACCCTTATATTTCTACTTGGCTCTGTATTTGTAATTTCCCACTATAAATGTATCTGGCCTTATGCTGAAGATTTTATCTACGTGTGTTATGGATGGTTCTTCCTGGTTTCATGGCTGCATCAGCCCCAGATAAACACACAGATGCTATATTAATTATGAAATTGTTAGCCAGTGACTAGGGCTTCTTATTGGCCAGCTCTGTCTTAATTATTAACCCATTTCTATTAATCTAAGTATTTCCGCATGGTCTTATCTTACCTGAGATATACATGCCTGACTCACATCCTCTCTTCCCGGGCTCACATGATGACTCCTCTCTGCCTACACTTTCCAGAATTCTCCTTGTCTCCTAGCCCTGCCTATCTTCCTACCTGACCAATCAGTGTTTTATTCATCATCCAATAAGAGAAACATATACAGAATAACATTTCTCATCATACTTGTAATTGAATTTTGTGCAGGGTGATAAGTATGGGTTTTTTTGGATTATTTGTCATGCAGCCATCTAATTTATCTTGCACTATTGTTAAAGATGCTACCTGTTTTTCCAGTGTGTATTTCTGGCTTCTTTATTGAAAATCAGGTGCCCAATGGTGTATGTATTTATGTCTGGGTTTTCAATCAATTCCATTGAGCAATGTGTCTGTTTTTTTTTTTTTTTTGTCAATACCATGCAGTTTTTATTAATATATCTTTGTAGTGCAACTTGAAATAAGGTATAGTAATACCTACAGCAGTCCTTTTATTGTTCGGGAATGTTTTAGCAATCCTTAGTTTTTTTTTTTTTTTGTGGGTATTTCCAAACGAAGTTGAAAATTTCCTTTTAAGATCTGTGAAGTATCATGTTGGATTTTTTTAATGAGGATTGCATTGAATCTGTAGATTGCTTTTGGAACTATGGCCATTTTTATTATATTAATTCTACAATCTACAATTATGAAATCTCTTTCAATATTTTGATATCTTCTTCAATCTCTTTCTTCAGTGTCTTAAAGTTTTGATCATGTATGTCTTTCACTTTCCTGATTAGACTGACCCCGGGATATTTTATATTTTTGAGACTACATGGAATTCAGGAGATGCCTTCTGCTGTTAGTTTTCCTTCCCTTGTTTGTTTTTCTCAGATAATGAGTTTTCTCAAAGATCTGTGTATCATGTAAAATTCTCTCATGGATGGTATATGCGTTTCTCCTCATTCATAGAAAAATGTACTGTTATTTGTGGTGATGAAATTTCTGCTGGAGTTTCTCTTATACAACTGAGCAACTCAGCAAGCATTAAAAACAAATGCCTCAGGTGTAATACACATAATAACAACTTCAGAACAAGCTGGAAATATTGAAATTGTTAGGGAAATTAGATGGCTAGTTAGCCTTTAATAGATGTAAGAACAATGCAGAAATAGGTCCTATATTTTCATTAAAGTTCCATCAGCATAAACCAAAAGACCATTCTAGATAAAAGTCTGAAGGAGTTTAAGTATGCTTTCCTTTTAAGCCAAATGTAGTGGTTGTGCACTCTAACTTCTTATCATCACTTGTTATTTAGGTTGCAGACACATAAGCTAATGTACCCAGACACAATGACCAAGGAATTTTGCTAAAATTTTGTTTAGCTTTCAAATTAAGTCAAAAAGACACATGTGAAAAAAAACAAATTCACATACACACAATCATTTTTTAAAAAAACATCATATTGTACTTCATATATATACATATATACACATGTAATTATTATCTATCAATAAAATAAAAGAAAATCTGGAATATAAACTTATGTAAATGGATTACAGCTTTCAAGCATCTGTCTTGCATCTATGCATAGTGTTGTACAATCTAAGTTACTGCATAAAGCTAGAATTCAGTGATGCTAATATACCTTTAATTAAACAAGAAAAGTGAAATATGTTTAATGTTTATTTTACTGTTGTGTAAACACAACAGTATATTAAAATAGCTGATACATATATAATTTTAATCTCAATATTTAAATTCAGATTGTTAGTATCATATTAATAGGTAAAATTAAACTAGGCATTTTATGCAGTTAAAAATAAAATGATGCTGGGCTTTTGAGCTTATTTTGTACCAATGATTATTTTTGTTAAATTACATGAATTCAACCATGTATGTAAGAATGTCAGTGGACTTCCAATCAAAAATTTGAAAAGCATAAAACCATTCATTCATAGCAGTTAAATGAAATGAAACATATTTTGTTATCTTTTCTTATTTTATCCAGCCTGGTCATCTATTTGAGAAACAGCTCTTGAAATGGTATTTAATAAGGAAGAAAGTGCATCCTTTCTAAAAATCACCATCCTGGGGATTTAAAATAAAGTCCTGAGGATTAGAGTGAATTTACTCAGAGGGAAATTATATAGTGATTAAAGCATAGCACTGTTACAAATCATATCAAGGGTTTTACCAAGAAAGTCTATTTAATTCTCTTAATACTGAATTATTAAAGCTTAGAGTATGATGTTACCAAAGAGATTATATTATTTAAAAGATTGGTAAAAACCCAGTTACCAGTAGAGAAGATTACATTGCTATTATAAAGGCTGGCTAGGCTACTCAGTTTTATTAAAATCAAAGTTAAATAGAATGGAAGTCAAACAAAGAGCACATTTATTTTTAATAGGAAAATATTGTCTTAATTATAAAATTATACAGCTTAGACACATGTGTACACATGCATATACCCACATATACTCACCTAGATTGGTTAAATGATGTCTACACACTAGTTCTTTTGTCAGTAACTTAGCACTTGAGAACTTTTATCCTAGCATGGAAAAAATGAGTTTCAGAAAGAGAAATTAATTAAGGTTCCTCCCAGTTTAAAGTCTTTTTGGTCAATAAGTCAGAATTTAGGTGCTCCAATAATTCAGCTTAATGAAAAATATACTCCTTTAAAACATTTTAAGTTTAGTGTTCATCTAAATAAGTTTTTATCTTCATATGAGATATTCAATGAGTGTGTTTATGAAAGATAAACAAAGTGTAACACCTGTTAAAAATAGCATACTAGAAAAATATATTTGGCCTAAATAAATGAGTTATAAAGAGATATTATCATGTAACACATAATAATGTGTTGTAAGATTTTCAAATAATACAGTTGAATATTCTATAAGCAATACTGGTTGCTGAGTTGCTGATCTTATCTGTATTCTCCATTCTTCTCTTCACTGAAAAATCATCTCTACATTTTTAGGTTTGGTGATTCATATTAATTTAAAATATATAATACAAATTCACCTATCACTCATATAATTTACAAAATAATATTGACTTTGAACAAAGAAAATATTCCAAATAGGCCTGGACTCCCTAACACATGCAGAGACACCTCTGCATGTCACAGACCTACAACAAAAGAGTCTGACCTGGAACACAGGTACCAGAAAGCATGCTGCTTGTTTTCATTTCCATGCTAATTGATCAATTTGTATGAGCTTATCTTCAGTATAGTGTCTATAATTTGCTAGAAGAATCTTAAAAGTATTTGTTTACATAAAACTAATGTGCAAATACATAGTACCTTGTTTTTATTAATGAAGGGCAAAAGTACAATTAAAAAATCATGAATGAGAGGCATCCTATCTTACCCAGGTTATGGCCATAGTATCTTTCTAGGGTATTAATATTATTGAACTCAGCTGGCTAGTATTTGAAAATGTCTTATGTACTGCTTATAATACATCAAAACCAATTAAAACAACTCAACTGGAATTTTCCATAATACTGTTTGTGTTCATTATGTACACTAATTGAGAAAACCAAAAATTTCAATTCTGAAGTGTACTCATTACACAGCTCTGCTTATATATTTTGATATATTCTCTACTTTGCTTTTGCAGACAAATTGCTATGGCTGATCTCAGATATAGAAATGTCATTTAAAGCAATACTTCCATGAATGTTAAGGATTACATTGTTAAGCTCTTCAATTATGTCTCTGTATATTAAACAGATTTTTAAAGTCTTGAAGGATACATGTTTTAAAATCTGTGATGGATTTTCCCTATCTGAAACATTATTGGCTTCAGTATCAATAAAACTAATAGTGGGATAAAATCAGTTCTTGGATTATAAAGAAAGGTAATTTAAGGAAGTAAGAGGGGCAATGTAAGAAATATTTTATACCTTTTAACAAAATACTGTTGTGATTTCATTTGATGAATTTTAAGTAATTTTCCTAAGATTATAAACCAAGTTGTATTGAAATGAGATCATTGCTGGACTGGTTGGTTCTGAAGTTTCCATATTAAATATTTTCTTCCTTCAGTGTCTCCAGTGGATATTACATTGGTGTTTAACAAAGCATGTTCAACTAGAACCAAATTACTCAAAATTATAGAGTGTCTACTACCATGATCTGGGTCCAAAATGACTGTCTTTGTAGATGTCACATTGTAATAGAGAGAAACACTGAGTAAATGAGTAGGCCATTTATTTTATTATGTGTTATGTAGGAGAAATGTGAGTGTAATGGGAAATTAAGGGATAGTGGAGATTCAAGTATTTGGGAACTGGTTATTTCTGAGTTCTTTTAGAGCTTGTTAGCAAATACCCTATAGTAGAAACAATTTACTTCACAGTGATTTTATGTAAGAAATCATATTGTTCTTACTTAATTTTGAAGTTATTTTAGCCAGTATATAATAGCCCAATTCTTCAACAAGTTTATACTGTATAATTATATATATTTTTAGCTTATCATAGTCCAAATTCTGTCCTGGAATCTCTAGAACTCCCAAATTATAATTATTTTTAAGGTAATATACATTAAAGCAAACTTTTATGCCTGCAAAATTATGTGAATTTTAACAAACCATTTCTTCAACAACTATATTTCAGACATTTCTTTAGCTCTCCATGTCCTCCTTATGTTACATCATGACCTACCAATTCTGGTTTTTCTTTCTAGTCTCTATGAATTTAATTTTTCAGGCTGTCACAAAATTGGAATCATATAGTATATAGCTTCTTTCAGTCAGGATGTCTGAAGTCATCTACATCATTTTGTGACTCACCAAGTGTTGGATTTAATTTCAAATGTCAACTTGCCTGGGTCTTAAGATGCCCAGATAATGTATTTAAAATTATTCTGGATAAATCTATGAAGGCATTTAATGACAATATTAGCAATTTGAATCACTATACTAAGTAAAGAAGATTTTCCTTCAAATATGGGTGGCATTTTATGCAGTAGTTGAAGCCCTTGAAAAAATGTGAAACCCTATCATCAATAAGAAAAAAGTTCTTGTCTTCTTTGACCTGAGACATCATTCATTTCTAGATTTTGACTCCACCCAGCTCTTCTCTGGCCTGGAAACTGACAGTTGCAGATCAGAGGATGTTGCTTTCTTGGTCATCAGGCATCTGAATGTTCTCTTCATTTGTTTCCTGTATATGCTAATTTTCAAATATTTACTTGCCATATGTGTATCTCCTTTGGTGAGATGTCCCTTTATATCTGTTGCCCAATTTCTAATTCTGATGTCTGCTTAGCTTTAAGCTTTAAAAGTTCTTAGCATATTTTAGATAAAACTTCTTTATTGCTTCTAAATATTGCCATGCATACTGTTAAATCTCTTTACTACCCTATAATATTAAACACACATGCATGAAAACTCCTGGTCTTCAGGTTTGCAATAATATACAGAAATAACATTGCAATTTTAAAAGACCAATTAACAAAAACACATTCTAGAGGTAATGTTTTTTTTCTCAAGAATAAGAATGATGGGCCCCAAATATACCACTTTTGGACATACGACCAACAGACTTGACATCTACAAATACTTGCTCAGTCATGTTTCTTGATGCTGTATTCATCATGACTAGGAGAGTGAAACAAACTAAATGTCCTTCAGATGATTAATAGATAATTAAAATGTGGTTAATTTACATTATGGAATACTATTCAGCTACAGAGAAAAAAATGAAATCATGAAATTTGCAGGTATGTGAAACTAGATAAGACCATATTGAGTGATTTAACTACACCCAGGAGCATTATAGGTGCTCTCTAATCTGTAGTTTTTAACTCCAAATCTTCATATGTGAGTACATAACCCAGAGTAACTACAAAGACTGGGAAAGTAAAATGTGACCATTATGGGGAAAGGGGAAAGGAGCAACAGAGACATAAATATTAGTACATGTGATCTGAATGGGGAAACAGGAAAATGGGGTAAGAGAAGTAAATATAGAAGAAGGTGGATAATATATACAACAATAAGTATGTCTGAAAGTCATAAGGAATCATACTATAGACTACATAAAATACCTATAATAACATAAGTTGGTATATAAATACACATGTGTAATCTAAATGAAATATTTTCATTTTGGCTGACAATGATTTCCCAAGAACCAATGCCATCCAACACCAAACATGAGTAGTCCTCTTTTGAGTTGTTGGTCAGAGTTGCCTAAAAGACCCCCAAACATTACAATCTATTGCTATTGCCCTTGGTTGCCCCCCCAAGACAGAAAGTAAGTTCCTACTATTTGTGCCACAGACTGCAAAATTATGCAGTGAGAGCTTAGCACATATTTCAGAGGTAAACATATCACAGATGCATATCTCATGTATAATAGACCTCATTTAGCAAGGTGATGAGGAATATTGTCACCAGAAATTCACATCTCATTAACTTTATCTGCAATACAATAAGGAATACTGCCTTCTGAATATCTTAGCTGTCCTAATTGCAGACTTCTTGTGTGAAGAGCTCTTTTCCTCACATTACAGTCTGGGCATTTTTCCCACAGCACTACAGTGTATTAATTGTTTACTGGCACAATTTCCCCAGTGCATTGGTATATTGGATGACTCCCCCAGAAATTCGTGATTCAGGCAAGTAAGTAATAGCAGTCAATAACCTTTACTCTTTTAACAACAAGTTTATCTGAGGGTACAGAAAGCAAAGCTAGCCACAAGCCATAGAACCAGGCAATGGTGATACACACCTTTAATCCCAGCAATCATGGTAGCTATCCATACAGCAGTGGCACACAGCTTTAATACTGGGACTCAGGAGTTCAAGGCCGCATGATCTACATGAAATTGATACAGTCTAAAAGAGAAACAGCTCACACAAAGGTGATCTCAGCACTTGGGATCACACACCTTTAATCCCAGAATTAAGGAGGAATTAAAGGAAGAATCAAAGGGTCTCATAAGAGATTTAGTCTCCAAGCATGTTGACAGAATAGCCTTTTCTGTCTGAGGTAGAGGTAAGAGCTACTGACTATTGGCTGCTTTGCTTCTCCGATCTTCAGGCAAGCTTTAATGAGTCATAAATAATGTATTACCACAGGGCTTTGTATAAACTTAGAAGTCTGCCACCCTGCAGTTATCTTCTTTGGCAGAAAGTTGCCCAAGGACAAGAATTATGGCATGTCTGAAGCTGTTGAGCCATTGTTCTCAGAGAGATAGAGAAAAAGAGTGTCCTGGATTCACTCTACCAGCAGATAGTGAAGTTCTGGCCTTAAAGCAAATCCTTAACTCTTGTATTTATTTTCACCTCAGTCTATTGAAGCAAGAAATTTACTGCTTGTATTTTACCCTGAAAGATAGCATAGGATGAAATCTTTAGAGCCAAAAGATTCCTTTTAGCAAGCTAACAGTTAGCAAAAGTGCTAATATGAACCAAACACCACACACTTCCCCTGTATGTTTACATGCATAGCCTAGTTACCTGACACTCCCTCCACCCACTGGAGAAAAGTGGCATGCTAAGACAAAAAATGATTCTTGCTTTGCTCCTGATTTTCACTGATTATAACTTTTAGTGTATTTACCTAGTTACAATAAAAAAAGAGTAAAGCACAAATATTCCCCTCTTAGATTTCCTTAATGACTTGGTGTCTCTCTCTTAATTAACCCCCTTTTCCTTTAAAAAGTTCTTGAAAGCTTAAACCACTCCCACTCTGATCCATGAAGAAAGACTGACAGTTTCTGCTTTATGTAAAACTTTTATCTGTTTCTATTACCCTGAAAAACTATAGCCTTTCACCTGGCTAGAGCAAGAGAATTGATGATTGTAAGTGTATATAAGCTGAAAACTTTTGCAGCACAAGAGAATAGACTGTAGAACAATGAAGAGCATGATGCTCAGATTGTGTGTGAACTTACTATAGAAATCTTTTACCCCCTCCTTCACTCCTGGGAACCATTTTCCCTTTGAAATCGTGGAGAGAAGCTAAGCAGGAAAGAAAAACTGAGCAGGAAAGAGAAGCCAGACAATATTTTTTTTCTTCAGCAGCTGGGATTCAATCTGTGGGACCAACATCTACTGAGTGTTCTTGAACATATCAATTTTTGATAAACGTCTGACTGATGGATGAAAATCACCTTCTGCTAATGGCAACTTGGTGAACATGGACGTAAAAACATCTCTGAGGAAAAATTTAAAACTCCAAAATTATTTTGAGCAATGAGAGGATCATGCATGGTCTCTTCAGGTGTCAAGCTCAAAGACAAAGTTTGGGCTTTCTGCACTAGCACAAATTACTTTCTAAGAAAGTCAGTGACAGCATTTATGTTGGAGTCTTGGCTATGCTATTTCTGAATATCTGCTAAGTGTCTACTTTGCTATTGTCAGAAAAAAGAAGCCTAATCCTAACTTACCATGAATGACCTGTTTCCTACTGTGATTTTTAAAACAATATTTTTGCTAATTATCTGATAATTCCATATGATGTATTTTGAATATATTTGCCCTTTCCTTTCCCAATTTCTCCAATAACCATGCTCTCCATCATCCCATCCATTTCCACCCAACCTTTAGGTTCATAGTTCTTTTGCTGACCCCACCCCCCCACAGACACCTTAAATCCAATTTTCTTGCCCAGCTAGTCTTGGAAGTGCAGCGTGCCCTGGCATGTGATTGACCTACCAGGGGTTACATAATTATTTTCTCTCTTCAAGAAACTATAAAATATGATTAGCTCCTTTCTAGTGGTGGGATTTCATGCCTACTCTATCCCTTTCAATGCTGGGATTTTGGCTGACTAGAGCTTGTGCAGACCTTGTAAAAAAAAAAAAGCTTTCATGGTTACTATGAATTCATATACGGAATTGTACTGTGTGTCCTTAAAATATTGTTTCCTTCTGATCCCTGAATCTTGGGGGTATATTTGGTATTTATATCCCATTTATGGCTGAACACTCCAAAGTCTCTTATTGACCAGTAGCATGTCTCTGTATTAATTGCTATATACTGTAAGAAGAAGCTTCTCTGATGAGAAGCTGATCTATGGGCATAGCAATAAGTCATAGGGATAGTATTCATACTATGTCTACTTAGCAGATTAATAGTATTGGGTTCTCCCTTAAGCCTTATGACTTATTAGCTACAAGTTCTTGAGCCATTTCAAAGTGCTGGAGATAGATTTCATCTCATGGGGCAGGTTTTAGATCCAATCATAAAATGTTTGGTTATTACTATAACATTCATACAAATATTATACCAGTAAGAATATTATGTTAGGCCTATCATTGTTACTGATTGCAAGGTTTACATCTGGGTGAGACTGAGGGTTACTTTTCTCCTCTATCAGCAAGCATATTACCTTTCAGCATAATGAAGTCTAGCCAGCAAGGATGAAGCTTCCACGGGAATGCCACCCTGATTTCTGTGTGTTCTATGACTTGAATATGTGTCATCTTCACCCATAGAGTCTTTGAAGATGTAGTTTCTTTCCTGCCTGGTCCCACAGCCCTTTTAGGCCCAAATAAATACATAGAAGCTTCTATTAATTATAAACTGTTTGGCTGATGGCTCCGGCTTCTTATTGGCTAGTTCTCTCTTAATTATTAACTCATTTCTATTAAACTATGTATTGCTTACCTGTAATGCTCTTGTATGATAATCCTTTGGCAGCTACACAGCATCTCTCCAGCAATTCTCTGCCTTTCTCCTCCCAGCATGCTCCTGGTCTGGCAGCCCTGCCTGTACTTTCTGCCTGGCTACTGGACAATCAGCATGTATTCATTAACCAATACGAGAAACATACATTCACAACATACAGAAGGAAATGCCCCATCAGGTCTTGCTCTCAAGTTATGAAGATTAGCTAAGAATATTGACAATACACTCTAATGCTTGGATAATTATGTGACTCTATTGACCAGAAACTTTAAAAGGTAACCCATTTCTAGTATCAGGATTTTTGTTTGCTATCATTAGATGTCCAGTTGGGATATCATCATCTAATTGCAGAGTAACTCCATTAGCTCAATATGACCTTTATAAAAAGAACTTTAATGTTACTTATTCCCCCTCCCCATATTTTCTACCCTTCCCTCTCATGTCCTGCCCCATTGCTGCTTGACTTATAATTATTAGAAAATAGGAAAAGTTTCCTGTGATCTTTGTTCCCCAACCTCTACCCATTCTTATTCAACTCCACAGGAAGCATTGGCCCCAACCCTCACACAGACTTTCCAAGCTGGGTTCAGATCTTGACAACCAGTCATTGGTGGCAAGCATCTTTATAATTGCCACAAAACATATGCAAGCTTTTTTATTAGAACTGTATGAGGAAGTAATTCAAGTAATTTTGTCAATTGAGAATTTTCTTTTTTTTCTGCTTTCCTTTTTTTAATTTTTTCCATTCATTTATTTAGCTCATAAATATAGTCATGCACAATTATGATACATAATACAGTATGTTCACAATGGCATGGCTAAATTAAACCAATTAACATGTTATATCACACATATTTCATTCAATGGAGATAAACTTACAACATTTAGGATTATAAAATATGAATATGCCTACCTTTTTCTAGAATGTTATCATCCTCTATCTTTGAGAGTAGTTAGCATGAAATTTTCCTGGATATTCAAAAACTAAATTAGTTTATATACTCCAATTTCTTGATTTATTATCATTTATAAGTCTTTCCATTTGGATTTCTCCAGAAAGGATGAAATCTTTGGATTTCTCAGCCTGACAGCAAGGTTAAGATAGAAATCAGATTATAAAGACTCATGTTTTCTTTTTATTATAAATTATATTTAAATTAGAAAAATCTTATTTTACATATTAATCCCAGTTGCTTCCTCCTCCCATCCTCCTATACCCCCCATCCCATTCCCCATCTACTCCCCAGGTATGGTGAGGCCTTCTATGAGGGATCATTAAAAATTGTCAAGTCATTTGGGTCAGGGTCTACACCCTCCCCTGGGTATCTAGGCTGAGAGAGTCTCCCTCCATGGGAAATGGGCTCCTGAAGTCTGTTCATGCACTAGGGATACATCATGGTTCCACTGCCAGAGGCCCCATAGACTACCCAGTGTTCCTAACTGACACCCACATTCAGGGAGCCTGATTTGGTCCTATATTGGTTCCCAATCTGTCAGACTGGGGTCCATGGTTTCCCACTTGCTCAGGTCAGGTGTTTCTGTGTGTTTTCCCAGAGTGGTTCTGACCCTTTTGTTCATCAGTCCTCCCTCTCTGAAACTGGATTCCAGAAGTTTGGCTCGGTGCTTGGCTATGGATCTCTGCTTCTGCTTCCATCAGAAGCAGAAGGCTTCTGGATGAAGGCTCCAGGATAGCATTTAAAGTAGTCACCATTCTCATTATAGGGGACTGGCATTTAAGGTAACCTCTCCACTATTGCTTAGGGTCCTAGTTGGGGTCATCCTTTTGGATCTCTGTATAATTCCCTAGTGCCATATTTCTCTTTAAACATATAGTGGCTCCCTCTATTGATGTCTCTTTTCTTGTTCTCCTCTATTCCTCTCCCCACTCAATCTTCCTGATCCTTTATGTTCTCCCCCACACTTCTTCTCCCCTCCTCTTTCTCCTACATGCCTCCCCTCCCCCATACTCAATATTCTTTCAGGGGTTCTGTCTCTTTCTGCTTCACTAGGGGACCCTGTTATGGTCCTCCTTGTTTGCTAGCTACTCTGGAGGTGTGAATTGTAGGCTAGTAAGCCTTTTCACTATGTCTAGAATCCAGAAATGAGTGAGTACATACCATGTTTGCCTTTCTGTGACTGAGTTACCTCATTTAGGATGGTTTCTTCTAGTTCTATCCATTTGTCTGCAAATTTCAAGATGCCATTGTTGTTTTTCTTTCCCACTGAATAGTACTCACTTGTGTAAATGTACCACCTTTTCTCTATCCATTTTTCAGTTGAGGGACATGTAGGTTGCTTCCTGGTTCTGGTTATTACAAAAATTGCTGCTATGATCATAGTTAAACAGATGTCCTTATTGTATGAATGTGCATCCATTGGGTATATGCCTAAGAGTGGGATTGCTGGATCTTGTGGTAGACTGATTCCCATTTTCTTGAGAAGTCACCATACTGATTTCCAAAATGGCTATACAAGTTTGCACTCCCACCAGCAATGGAGAAGTGTTCTGGTTTCTCCACATCCTCTCCAGCATAAACTGTGATTGGTGTTTTTGATTTTAGCCATTATGACAGGTATAAGAAAATATCTCAGAGTTGTTTTAATTTGCATTTGCCTGATGGCTAAGGAATTTGAGCATCTTCTTAAGGGTCTGTCAGCCATTTTAGATTTCTCTATTGAGAATTCTCTGTTCATTTCTGCACCCCACTTTTTAGTTGAATTATTTGGTGTTTTGGTGACTAGTTTCTTATGTTCTTTGTGTATTTTGGAAATCAGTCCTCTATCTGATGCAGGCCTGGTGAAGATTTTTTCTCATTCTGTGGGCTTCTGTTTACTCTTGTTGACTCTGTCTTTTGCCTTATAGAAGCTTCTCAGTTTCAGGAGGTCCCATTTATTAATTGTCAATCTCAGTGTCTGTGCTACTGGTGTTATATTCAAGAAGTGGTCTCATGTGCCAATTCATTCAAGGGTACCTCCCACTTTCTTTTCTAAGAGGTTCAATGTGGCTGGATTTATGTTGAGGTCTTTGATCCATTTGGACTTAAGTTTTGTACATGGTGATAGATATGGATATATTTGCAGTCTTCTGTATCTCTGCAACCAGTTATTCCAGCACACTTTGATGAAGAAGCTTTCTTTTATTTTCATTGTATAATTTTAGCTTCTTTGTCAAAACTCAGATGTTCGTAGGTGTATGGATTAATATCAGGGTTTTCAATTAGATTCCATTGGTCTACCTGTCTATTTTTATGCTAATACCAAGCCATTTTCATTACTATCGCTCTATAATAGAGCTTGAAGCCAGGGATGGTGATGCCTCCAGAAGATTCTTTATTGTACAGGGTTGTTTTGGCTAACCTGGGTTTTTTGTTTTTCCATATAAAGTTGATTATTGTCCTTTCAAGGTCTGTGAAGAATGTGCTGGGATTTTGATAGGAATTGCATTAAATCTGTAGACTGCCTAACACCCCACCTTTTTAATAATAAGTAAAGGTGGGATTAAAAGGTTCAGGCATTGTGCTGGCCTGCCCCTGTTACCTGGCAGAATCCACTCAGGCAGTACCCTGGTCAGCCCAGTATTCCATGGGAACTGAGTCTGCATACAGCTGTAGAGGACCCCTTTAAAAGACAGAACCCTGCCCACTCACACACTCTTCACTTCTCTTCACTCTCTGCCTCTCTGTCTGCCTCTTCTCCTCCTCTCTTCTATTTTTCTCTCACTCGCTGTCCGTGATACAATAAACTGGTTAATTGTCAAAAAAAGAAATGTATGTCAATGTAGTAAACAAAAGTAATGACAACATAGAGACACACATAAATAAGGGATAAACGTTCATATTTGAATGAAATTCTACAGCTATCTGTCCTAATAATATGATAACTATTTGCTATTTGAATTCTGTTAATGAATACATAATCAAGTATAATATCAGATTTAGTAATTTCAATAAAAGGAATCATTGACTTGTTTAAAAAAAAAGCAAAACAAAAAAAATCTGTATACTGCTTTTGGTAAGATTCCCAATTTTACTATGCTGTTCCTACCTATCCAAGAGCTTGGGGGATCTTTCCATTTTCTGCTATATACTTTAATTTCTTTATTTGATGACTCAAAGTTCTTGTCATACAGGTCTTTCACCTGTTTAGTTAGAGTTACCCCAAGATGTTTTATGTTGTTTGTGGCTATTGTAAAGGGTGATGTTTCTGTGATTTCTTTTTCAGCCCCTTTATTGTCTATATAAAGTAGAGCTACTGATTTTTTTTTGAGTTAATCTTGTATCCTGCCACTTTGCTGAAGTTGTTTATCAGCTGTAGGAGTTCCCTGGTAGAATTCTTCGGAACACTTAGGTAAACTATAATAGCATCTGCAAATAGTGAAAGTTTGACTTCTTCCTTTCCAATTTGTATCCCCTTGATCTACTTTTGTTGTCTTATTGCTCTAGCAAAAACTTCAAGTGCAATATTGAAGAGATATGGAGAGAGTGGACAACCTTTTCTTGTTCCTGATTTTAGAGGCATCGCCTTGAGTTTCTCTCCATTTAGTTTGATGTTGGCTGTCAGTTTGCTGTATATTGCCTTTATTATGCTTAGGTCTGTTTCTGTTATCCCTGATCTCTCCAAGACCTTTATAATGAAGGGGTGTTGAATTTTGTCAAAGGCTTTTTCAGCATCTAGTGAGATGATCATGATCTTCCTCATTTTGTTTATATAGTGGATTACATTGATGGATTTTTGTATGTTGAACCATCCCTGCATCCCTGGGATGAAGCCTACTTAATCATGGTTTATTATTTTTTTCATGTGTTCTTTGATTAGATTTGCTAGTATTTTTTATTGAGTTTTTAGCATCAATGTTCATGAGGTATATTGGTCTGTAGTTCTCTATCTTACTTGTGTCATTGTGTGGTTTGGGTACCAAAGTAATTGTGGCCTCATAAAAAGAGTTTGGCAATGACCCTTCCACTTCTATTGTGGGGAAAAGTTTGAAAAGTATTGGTACTAGCTCTTCTTTGAATTTCTGGTAGAATTCTGCATTGAAACCATCTGACCAAGGACTTATTTTTCTTGGAAAACTTTTGATGACTATTTCTATTTTGTTAGGGGTTATATGTCTGTTTAAATTTGCTTATCTATACTTGATTTAATTTTGGTAAGTGATATCTACCCAGAAAAATGTCCATTTCTTTAATTTTTCCAATTTTGGAGATTACAGTTTTCAAACTATGACCTGATGATTCTCTGGATTTCCCCCGTGTCTTTTATTATGCCCCCTTTCAATTTCTGATTTTGTTAATTTGCATGTTTTGGGTGTGAATGCAACTTCTCTTTTGTTTCTTTCTTTTTTATTAGAAAGAAAATTATTTTACATGCCAATCCCAGGTCCCTCTCCCTCCCTGCCTCCCGTGACCCCCCCTCAACTAACACCCTACCCATCCCATACCCTCTCTGCTCCCAAGGTAAGGTGAAACCTTCCATAGAGGGTCTTCAAAATGTGTCATATTCTTTGGGCCTAGGCCCTATCTAGGCTGTCTAGGCTCAGGGAGTATGCCTCGATGTGAGATGGGCTCCTAAAGTCCATTCCTATTGTAGAGATAAGTACTGATCTACTACAAGAGGCCCCATAGATTTCCAAGGTCTCTTCACTGGCACCCACATTCAGGGGTTCTGGATCAGTCCCATGCTGGTTTCCCAGTTATCAGTCTGGGGACCCAGAGTTTTCCCTTGTTCAGGTCAGCTGTTTCTGTGGGTTTCACCAGCCTGGTGTGGACCCCTTTGCTCATCAGTCCTCCTTCTCTGCATCTGGATTTCAGTTCACTTTAAGGTTTAACTGTGGTGTCTGCTTCTACTTCCACCAGCTGCTGGGTGAAGGCTATACAATGGCATATAAAGTAGTTATCAATCTCAATATCAAGAGAGGGCATTTAAGGTAGCCTCTCCTCTGTTGCTTAGATTGTTAGTTGGTGTCATCTTTGTAGATCTCCGGACATTTCCCTAGTGCCCGATTTCTCTTGGAACTTATAATGTCTCCCTCTATTATATTATGTCTTATCTTGCTCTCTTCTGTTCTTCCCCCAACTCAAACTCCCTGTCCCATCATGTCTTCCTCACCCCTCCTCTTCTCTCCTTCTCATTCTCCAAGTTGCCTCTACCCTCCCCCCATGCTCCCAGTTTGCTCAGGAGATCTTTTCCCTTTCCCCTTCTCCAGAGGACCATGTATGTCTCTCTTAGGGACCTCCTTGTTTACCAGCCTCTCCAGCAGCCTGGGCTGCAGGCTGGCAATCCTTTACTCTATGTCTAAAATCCACGTATGAGTGAGTACATACAACGCCTGTCTTTTTGTGACTGAGTTAGCTCACTCAAAATGGTTTCTTCAAGTTCCATCCATTTGCCTTTGAATTTCAAGATTCCATTGCCTTTTTTTCCCCATGAGTAGTACTCCATTGTGTAAATGTACCACATTTTTTCTATCCATTCTTCAGTTGAGGGGCATCTAGGCTGCTTCCTGGTTCTGACTATTACAAATAATGCTGCTATGAACATGGTTGAACAGATGTCCTTGTTGTAGGAATGTGCTTCTTTTGGGTATATGCGTGAGAGTGGAATTGCTGGATCTTGTGGTAGACTCATTCCCATTTTCTTGAGGAGTCGCCATACTGATTTCCAAAGTGGCTGTACAAGTTGGCACTCCCTCCATCAGTGGATGAGTGTTCCCCTTTCTCCACATGCTCTCCTGCATGAACTGTCATTAGTGGTTTTGATTTTAGCCCTTCTGACATGAATAAGATGGTATCTCAGAGTTGTTTTGATTTGCATTTCCCTGATGGCTAATGATGTTGAACACTTTCTTATGTGTCTTTCAGCCATTTTTGATTCCTCTATTGAGAATTGTCTATTTAGTTCTGTACCCCCACTTTTTAATTGGGTTGTTTGGTGTTTTCGAGACTAGTTTATTGAGTTCTTTATATATTTTGGAGATCAGCCCTCTGTCAGATGTGGGGTTGGTGAATATCTTTTCCCAGTCTGTGGGCTGCCGTTTTGTCTTACTGACTGTGTCCTTTGCCTTACAGAAGCTTCTCAGTTTTAGGAGGTCCCATTTATTAATTGTTGATCTGAGTGTCTATGCTACTGGTGTTATGTTCAGGAAGTGGTTTCCTGTACCAATTAATTCAAGGGTATTTCCCACTTTGTCTTCTAATAGTTTCAGTGTGGCTGGATTTATGTTGAGGTCTTTGATCCATTTTGACTTAAGTTTTGTGCATGGCAATAGGCTTGGGTCTATCTGCAGTCTTCTACATGTCTGCATCCAGTTATCCCAGCATCATTTGTTGAAGATGTTCTCTTTGTTCCAGCGTTTAAATTTGGATTCTTTGTCAAAAATCAGGTGTTCATAGGTGTGTGGGTTAATATCAGGGTTTTCAACTCTATTCCATTGGTTGGTCTACCTGTCTATTTTTGTGCCAATACCAAGCTGTTTTCAGGACTATAGCTCTGTAATAGAGCTTGAAGTCAGGGATAGTGGTGCCTCCAGAAGTTCCTTTATTGTGCAGGGTTGTTTTTGGCTATCCTGTGTCTTTTGTTTCTCCATATAAAGTTGAGAATGGTTCTTTCAAGGTCTGTGAAGAATTGTGTTGGGATTTTGATGGGGATTGCATTCAATCTGTAGATTGCTGTTGGCAAGATTGCCATTTTTACTATGTGGATCCTGCCTATCCAAGAGCATGGGAGATCTTTCCATTTTTCTGGTATCTTCTTTAATTTCTTTCTTTAGAGACTCAAATTCTTATGGTACAGGTCTGTAACTTTTTTGGTTAGTGTTACCCCAAGGTATTTTATGTTGTTTGTGGCAATTGTAAAATGGTGATGTTTCTCTGATTTCTTTCTCCACCAATGTGTCATCTGTATATAGTATATAGGGCTACAGATTTTTTTTAGTTAATCGTGTATCCTGCCACTTTGCTGAAGGTGTTTATCAGCTGTAGGAGTTCCCTGTAGTGTTTTTTGAGTCACTTATGTAGACTATCATGTCATCTGCATATAGTGTGAGTTTGACTTCTTTTCAGATTTGTATTCCTTTATATCCTTTTGTTGTCTTATTGCTCTAGCTAGAACTTCAAGGACAATATGGAAGAGGTATGGAGAGAGTGGACAGCTTTGTCTTGTTCCTGATTTTAGAGGAATTGCATTGAGTTTCTCTCCATTTAATTTGATGTTGGCTGTTGGTTTGATGTATATTGCTTTTATTATGTTGAGGTATGTTCCTGTTATCCCTGATTTCTCCAAGACCTTTATCATGAAGGGGTGTGGATTTTGTCAAAGGCTTTTTTGGCATCTAGTGAGATGATCATGTGGTTTTATTTCCCTCAGTCTGTTTATATAGTGGATTACATTGATGGATTTTCATATGTTGAACCATCCTTGCATCCCTGGGATGAAGCCTAGTTGATTGTGATGGATGATTTCTCTGATGTGTTCTTGGATTCGATTTCCCAGTATTTTATTGAGAATTTTTGCATCAATGTTCATGAGGGATATTGGTCTGTAGTTCTCTTTCTTAGTTGTGTCTTTGTGTGGCTTGGGTATCAAGGTTATTGAAGTCTCATAAAAAGAGTTTGGTAATGACCCTTCTGCTTCTATTGTGTGGAATACTTTGAGTAGAATTGGTATTAGCTCTTGTATGAATTTCTGGTAGAATTCTGCACTCTAGCCATCTGGCCCTGGGCTTTTTTTGTTGGGAGACTTCTGAAGACTGCTTCTATTTCATTAGGGATTATAGGTCCATTTAAGTTGCTTATCTGTTCTTGATTTAATTTTGGTAAGTGAAATCTGTCCAGAAAATTGTCCATTTCCTTTATATTTTCCAATTTTGAGGAATATAGGTTTTCGAAGTATGACCTGATGATTCTCTGGATTTCCTCTGTGTCTGTTGCTATATTCCCCCTTTTCATTCCTGATTTTATTGATTTGCATGTTCACTCTCTGCTGTTTGTTAAGTTTGGATAAAGGTTTGTCTATCTTGTTGATTTTCTTGAAGAACCAACTCTTCATTATATTGATTCTTTGTATTGTTCACCTAGTTTCCATTTTATTGATTTCAGCCCTCAATTTGATTATTTCCTGGTTTCTGCTCCTCCGGGGTGTATTGGCTTCTTTGTTTTCTAAAGCTTTCAGTTGTGCTGTTAATTCTCTAGTGTGATTCTTCTCCTGTTTCTTCATGTGGGCATTGAGTGCTATGAACTTTCCTCATAGCACTGCTTTCAATGTATCCCATAGGTTTGGATATGTTGTGTCCGCATTCTCATTGAATTCTAGGAAATCTTTAATTTCTTTTTCTATATCTTCCTCGACCTAGGAATTGTGCAGTAAGGTGTTACTAAATTTTTATGAGTTTGTAGGTTTTCTGTAGTTCATGTTGTTGAATTCTAATTTTAAAGCATGGTGGTCTGATAAGACACAGGGGGTTATTTCAATTTTTTTGTACCTGTTGAGATTTGCTATGTTGCCAAGTATGTGTTTGATTTTAGAGAAGGTTCCATGTGGTGCTAAGAAGAAGGTAAATTGTTTTGTATTTGGATGGAATGTTCTATAGATATCTGTTAAGTTCAGTTACGCCATAACTTCTATTAGTTCTTTTGTTTCTTTGTTAAGTTTTCATCTGGTGTTCCTGTCCAGTGGTGAGAGTGGGGTGTTGATGTCTTCCACTATAACTGTGTGCTGTTTTATGTGTGATTTGAGTTTCAGTAATGTTTCTTTTATGAATGTGGATGCCTTTGTATTTGGGGCATAAATGTTCAGAATTGAGACTTCATCCTGATGGATTTCTCCTGTGATGAGTAGGAAGTCACCTTCTTCATCTCTTTTGATTGATTTTAGTTTAAAGTACAATTTATTGGATATTAGGATTGCTATACTCGCTTGTTTCTTGGGTCCATTTGATTGGAAAATCTTTCCCCAATCTTTAATTCTTAGGTACCGTCTGTCTTTGAAGTCGAGGTGTGTTTCTTGTATGCAGCAGAAGGAAGAATTATGTCTTCTTATCCATTCTGCTAATCTGTGCCTTTTTATAGGAAGTTAAGACCATTAATGTTGATGGATATTAATGACCATTGATTGTTCATTCTTGTTTGTTTTTGATTTGGTGATAGTGGTGAGATTATGTGTGGGATTCTATCCCTTTTTCCTTTTGGCTGTTGGTAAAGTGTGGTTATCTATATTTTTCTGGTTGTAGTTAACTTCCTTGGATTGCAGTTTTCCTTCCAGAACTTTCTGTAAGGCTGGATTGGTGGATATGTATTGTTTGAATCTGGTTTTTATCATGGAATATCTTGTTTTCTCCATCTATAATGATTGAAAGCTTTGCTGGGTATAGTAGTCTGGGCAGGCATCCATGGTCTCTTAGTGTAGGTAGAATATCTATCCAGAACCTTATGGCTTTCAGAGTTTCCATGGAAAAGTCAGGTGTGATTCTGATAGGTTTGCCTTTCTAGGTTACTTGACCTTTTTCCTTTGCTGCTTTTAATAGTTTCTCTTTGTTTTGATTATTATGTGGCGAGGAGACCTTTTTTATAGGTTCAGTCTATTTGGTGTTCTGTAGGCTTCTTGTATTTTCATTGGCATGTTTTTCTTTAGGCTGGGAAAGTTTTCTTCTGTGATTTTGTTGAATATGATTTCTGCGCCTTTTAGTTGGATTTCTTCACCTTCTTCTATACCTATTATTCTTATGTTTGGTCTTTTCATGGTATTCCATATTTCCTGGATATTTTATGTTAGGGATTTGTTGGACTTAAGATTTTCTTTGGTTGATGAATCTATTTCCGCTAGTGTGTCTTCAACTCCTGAGATTCTCTCTTCCATCTCTTGTATTCTGTTGATTATACTTACATCTGTAGTTCCTGATCGTTTACTCAGCTTTTCTATTTCAGGCATTCCCTAGGATTGTGCTTTCTTTATTTTCTCTATTTCAGTTTTTAGGTCTTGAACTGGTTCCTTGAGAGATTTGTTGATATCTTGTAATTTTGGGTTTATTTTTTCTTCCATATCTTTAAGGGATTTTCTCATGTCCTCTTTGAGGTCCTCTATCATTTTTCTGAAGATGTTTTTAAGGTCATTCTCTTCTGATTAATCTGTGTTGTGATGTTCAGGTCTTGCTGGTGTATGGTCCCTAGTCTCCGGAGGTGTCATATTGAGTTTTCTCTTGTTTAATGTGCTTTTACCTTGTCCTCTTCTCATCCTTTCTTCTGGTGGGAGTAGCAGGAGTTTCTTGCTCTCCTGGTGGGTATGGGACCAAGGTTCTCTTCTGGTAGATGCAAACATATCCAATACTCTGATGTCTGTCTTCTTCTCCTGGATGGAGGTGCCACTGTTACCATGCGTCGGCAGTGTTCAGGTGTGTTGGGTCATTCTCATCTGTTTTATCTGCGTTGGGATGTGCAGGTCTTACTGGTGTAAAGTCCCTAGACTCTGGTGTTGTCATATGTCTTTGTGTTGCTAGATGTGTTCTTATACTGTCATCTTCCCATCTCTTCTTCCAATGGGGGTCTCTCCCTCTCCTAATGGTTATGGGTTCAAGGCTCTATCTCTCCTCTCTCCCAGATGGTTCAGGGGCAAGACAGGAATGGCAGCTGATGTTGGGTGCTTTGTTCTGCCTCCAGGTCCCTCTCTCTCAAGACTCAAGGTTTCTTAGCTTTAAACTTTTATCAGACATCCATACTGATATCCAGGGGTAGGAAAATTGTCGTGCATATCTTTAAAGCATAAAGTATGGTCATTCAATTGGAAAACAAGATTAGTTTTTTTTTTTATTTTCTGATCCTTTATATTTCATTTGAAGGATATTAAATTTCCCATATTTGTGGATTTTATGTAAATATATATACTTTATCAAGCTTATAAATAAAGAAAAGGTTTGATCCACTCATACCATTCCTTAATTTGAAAGTAAACCTTTTATATTATATAGATTTTTACATCTAATTGCAAATCTTGTAGCATTCTTCATCCTTTTTTTTTAATTCACAGCTTTCTAGTGTCAACTTTGAAATGTTATTTAAGATGTTTGTGAGCCATCTCTAGAGCATTGATTACTAATTAGAGTAATTCAGATGCTAAGTCAACTCTTTCTAGGCTCTGAAAGAAGTAAATTTTATGGAGGTGTCTCACTGTGTATTCTATGTATTTCAGAATGCATCATTATGCAGAAAATGGAACACATTCATAGAAAATCAGTTAATTAATATTTTATAACAGCCATTATTTGAAATTAAAAACTTTAGTGTCACTGTGGATGTCTTCAAGTGATTATAAGATAGAAAACTAAATTATCACTGCTTAGATTTTTGAAGTATGTCTAACAGTTTTGGCTCAATTATAAATAATGAACATTCCACTTCTTAGAGATAAATGGACAAAGTCTGTTTATAAAATTAATATTATAATATAGTTAAAATAAGATAATATTAAAGGAGCACTTAAGCAATTTTATTCATAATAAAAATAATAATGTGTCCTTAGGAGTATTAGCTAAGTTTTTGCTCATGATAGATTTCATTAAATAAAGTAGAGAACGTAATTTTTCCATTGAAGAGCACACATTTTATTATATTTTCTTTGTTAATTTAATGCATGAATAGAGCACATTTAATCATGCCCACCTCTCCCTCTCCAGTTCCTCCTGGACACAGATGAATAGATAGACAGACAGACAGACAGACAGATGATAGTTAGATGATAGGTGTAGTTATATGAGAGATAGAATATATATATATATATATATATATATATATGATGTAGGTATAGATTGATAGAGAAAATATAGATAGATATAGATATAAGTATAGCTTACAGCAGCCTGCACAAAAGTCAACTCTAAATTGGTCAAAGATCTAAACTTGAAACTGAAACTACTAGAGGGTATTTATATTTTCATTCTATGCAAGAAACTGCATCCAATGTTACTCCTTAAAGTGACACTGCAATCCCAGGAAACTTTCTAAAATGAAAATGTCATCCTGTGCTTCCTGTTCTTGAGCTACTTCAACTAAGGATAAAGAACAAGACCCTTATTTCACTTTGGCCTTTCTCCAGAATTGAGTGTTGTCACTTTGTTCTATCTTCTAGTGCCATCTGCACAGCACTTCTATATTTATGGGGTGCTAGATTCTCCCCCACTTGGGGCTTTTTATACAATTTACATGTTTCTAGGATGCCACCACCAACCCCCAGCACCTCCATTCCTTAATTAGGCTAGTTTTCCATCCAGAACATCAACAGTGTGATTTCTAGCAGGTCTTTCTTTATGTGATAATACTTTCCTGTATAGCTGCTATTACTGTGGCTTTTCTTACTTTCTGATTGTTGTATATAATAACCTACAAAGCACCATAACTATAACATTCACTGTTACCATGTACAAATGCAAGCTCAAATAGAATATGTACTTGGACTGTACTTTTTATTTGAATAATTAGTTGTAAATTATGTCACTTTACAAGTCATACAATCTCGCTATTATGTAATAATATGGCCCATGTTTGTACATGTCATATAAAGAACAATAAATATAAATTTTCCTTCCATGAGACTAAACTTACTAGTAAATGCAAAAAAAAATTCAATGCAATATGTACTAGGTTGAATGCTCTAATTATATATTACTCATGAATTTTCAATTTGACACATCAATTTTAAAACTGATTTTATTGTGTTAAGTAATAATTAAGCAGAAGACTATTTGAATTAGATGAGTTGTTTTTTAAATACATCCATAACATACTCAAATTCTTATTTTCTATTTAAAAAACAATCTGTTAAGAAAAGAAAGGAGTATAAGAAGTATTTCAGATTGAAGAAAAATTTTAAAAGAACTTGCCATTTCCAGAGTAGTAAGTGTTATCTTAATGTTGTGGTGATATATTATTTGTGATTTAAGAAAGATTGCCTGAAGTATCAGAATGCAAGCCAGCCACACTAGTTTAATATAATAGAAGCTAGTCGGTAATGGTACACTCCTCTAATCCTAGGACAGGGAGACAGAACTAACATGGATCTCTGTTAGTTCAAGGCCACACTGAGCTATAAGAGGACAGGGCAGCCCTTTCAGTCTGAGGAAGAGGTAAGAGCAGGTGGCAGCAGCTTTGCTTTTCTAATACTCAGCTTGAAGCTTGAATCCCAATATCTGTCTCTGGGGTTTAGTATTTGTGTTACATCAAATGCTGTAAAGGTCTTATTCCAAGTATTACAAAGGAAGGGGCCATTCCTCAGAGAACATAAAGTCAAGATTTCAAGAGCTTCTGGACTTGGTGCCAAGACCTCCTCTGTACAGACTCAATATTCTTTCAGTATTTAGACAAATCTGTTGGAAAACCTTGATTACATTTTTTCCCACAACACCAAAGCTTCATGTTGGGACCATTCATTTCCCATGGAAGTACCCACGTTCTAGAGGTGATTTCTCTGCCAGAATCCCCCTTCTCTCCTAGTCCCACCCAACTTGCTTCCCTATAGGCCAACAGTACTCTATGTATCAACCAATAAGACAAACATATACACAGAAGGACTTCCCCCATCAATTTGGTCTGATTTTTCAATAGGTCATAAAAGGTAACTCAAGATTTTAAAAAAGGGCTTGAAATTTCTGTTCTCTCGGGTGATGCTTGCAAACTCAAGATGTTTGTCTGGAGTACTATGGAACACAAATTTCATACTCCAAAATGACAGACAATACATTTATTTTCCATTCTCAAAAATGGATGACCTCAAAGTTTTCTAAGTAAAATTACAGTGGAAGGATATAGTACATCTAAAAGATACACATATATATTGCATATTATAATTATAAAGATTTCTTACATATTTTCCATTTTAAATGTAGTTATTATATTCCATCCATGCATTTTCTAATCATTATTGGACTAAATGAAATGAATAGCTACAGTTCTCTCCTCTTGGAACTAACAGTTTAATGCAGAATGTGATAAATGTCACCATAATGGAACTGGTGAAGCATTAGAGCAATGTAGACAAAGTTACTTCTGCTTGTAGGATGTTGTAACATGAGTGAATAAATAAATGACCCAGAGACTGATATTTGGGTTCAAACTTCAAGCTGAAGTTTAGAAAAGCAAAGCAGCTGCCATTAGCTTCTTACCTCTACCTTAGGCTGAATGGGCTGTTCCTGTCTCCATGAGCTCTCACCAAGCCCCAGACTGTAACCTCTTCTTAGTGTGACTGGAAACTGAGTGCCTCTACTGAGCTCTTGCTTCTGTCTTATATACTTCCCTAATGTTGGAATTAAAGGTGGGAGCTATAATTCTCTTTTAGACTGATTCACTCTTGTGTAGGTCTGGGTGGCCTTGGACTCAAGGGATCAGTCCATCTCTTAATCCTGAGTCCTATGATTAAAGGTGTGTACCACCACTCCTAGTTTCTGGCTGTTGGCATTAAAGGTAAATGCCTGGCTTCTAAGGCTTGTAGCTGACTTTGCTTTCCTGAATCCTCAGTCAAGATTTAATAAATCATAAATATATCACTACAGGAAGTATCTGTGAATCAAGGCTTGTGAGAAGGACCTGTAGCTAAATGAGTAAATAGAAACAGCTAGAGGTTTTGAGAGAGTTCTTTCAGGAAGTAGCAACTTGTGAGTGCAGAAAATGGAATGAAGGTAGTCAAATGAGATACAGAGGCTTAGCTGATTTAGAGCACAGAATAAACAAAGCAATCCCAGAAAATGTCTGGGAAAGCAAATCATGACCCAAATTCAGTTAGTGTAGTTCTGTGGCTTGGAAAGCTGATCAATAGCTAAACATTGAGATATATGATGAATTGAGATGAGTACTTCCTTGAAAAGATGGGAGATTACAACTGCAAGGGTCAGATAATTTAATTAGTCTTTGGTGAGACAGTTTTCTCTTCAGATGATGTTCAAAGACTAGTGCTTCTCATAGCCAAACTGGAAAGCTTCTGGAATATTTTCATGGCTCTTGATTCTTTCCCATTTCTCTTAATTTACTAAAATAGTAACATATTACTTACTATTATTGGGCATTTCTTCTCCTATAGAAACAAGTTTATATACTAATAATCAAACCTCAAAAAAGTAGTGTATGTGCTCTCCCTTGTTCAGGTCAACTGTTCCTGTGGGTTTTTCCAACCTGGTACAGACCCCTTCATTCTTCATTCCTCCCTCTCTTTGACTAAATTCCCGATTTCGGCTCAGTGTATATCTGTGGATGTCTGTCTCTGCTTCCTTCAGCCACTGGGTGAGGGCTCTAGGATGGCATAAAGAGAAGTCATCAATCTCATTTTAGGGGAAGGGCTTTTGGGTTATCCTCTCCACCATTGCCTGGATTGTCAGATTGTGTCATCCTTGTAGGTCTCTGGAGATCTCCCTTGTTCCAGATCTCTTCTCGGACCTATAATGGCTCCCTGAACATGGATGTCAATAAGGAGGCCTCTGCACTCCAGGGAGCCTCTGATGGTGGATTAGTATTATTCCCTGGTGCAAGAAGGGACTTTGAGAGCCCACCCCACGTGAATGGTTACTCTCTGGCCCTGGACACATGGGGAAGGGCCCAGGACCAGCACAGGAAGATTTGGTGGACTTTGCAGAGCCCCCGTTGAGGGCCCTACCCTGCCTGGGGAGTGGTGGGTGGATGGGGTGGAGGGTGGGCTGGTGGTGGGGGAGGAGGACTGGGGGTGAGGGGAGGGAGAGGGAGAAGGGACTTGAAATAAGCTTGTTCCCTAACTAGAACTAATAAAATAAAAAAGTAGTGTATTTGTGGGGGACAGGTGAAGAGGGGAGGGAGAGGGAACAGGGATTGACATGTATAACAATCTTGTTTCTAATTTTAAAAAATGGAAAAAAGAAAATAAACTGTGAACTACACTTTGAAGCACTACTGATTTCTAAACTGTTCTGTAGCCTGGTTATTGCTTTCTGGATTGTTATAAAAACAGTATGATCAGTGTGTTCTCACTGCCAAGGATGTTGTAAGAGCTCAATGAGCGTGAAGGGAATAAAATTACTCTTGAGATGTTTACTGTGCAAATCTCAGCTCAACAAATAATGCAATAGTACTTCTTTTCACGAATTCATATTTTATGAGAACTATTTTAAATGTGTTCTTCCTTCTCTGTCGACTTTGATTATACTTAATAGAGTCTTCCACACTTAGAAAACATTTGCAGTTATATATCTCACTGAAATTGCTAATTTATTTAGTGGAATATATCTTACTTGTCTGTATCTACTCCCTAAATATGAAATAATATTATCTTGACATTTGTTTCCTACCTTAACTGAGTGTATGATGCTATTCATAACTGCTAATGAAGGACAGGTTAGTGGTCACCCATTTTCCAAAAGAAACAATAGTTTTAATACTTGTTGAAAAGAGTAAGCACACTTAAATACTGTCTGCACTGAGATAAACTCCTATCTAGCTAGCATCTTAACAATTCCCATTTCTAGTAAAACAATTTAAATTTTATTTATAAAACAACTACTCTACTTTCATTTTGTGTGGTCTATTTTGGACTGAAGCGTCCCCTACCTTCATGGATTAGAGTATCTGATTTTGTTGTTTCATTTTTTATTGTGTGTACATGTGTGCAGACATGGTCGGTGTGTGTGCATATGGATAAGTATATGTGTGAATTGTGAAGATGCTTTGCTTCCTTGTAGATATACATAAGACTCAGTGTTCATATAATATGTACTCAACCATAAGTAGATATTTGATGTAAAGCAAAGGATATCTAGACTAAAATCCCCAGCTCCAGAAAAGCGAGATAACAAGGCGGACCCTAAGAGGGACATGTGGATCACCCTGAGAAGGAAAATTAGATGATATCTATTAGGCAAACTGAGGGCACGGTGTTGGTAAGGGGGAGGGGAGGGGATGATAACAGGAGGGAACAAAATGCCCTAAGTGGAAGGGATACAGTGGAAGAGCAATGAAAGAGATATCTTAATAGAGAGAGCCATTATGGGCTTAGGGAGAAACCTGGTTGCTAGGTTAACTCCCAAGAATCCACAAGGAGTACCCCAGCTAAGACTCCTAGCAATAGTAGAGAGGATGCCTGAACTGCCCTACCCCTGTAATCAGATTGATGAATACCCAAATTATCATCATAGAGCCCTCATCCAGTAATTGATGGAATCAAGAAACAGAGATACACAACCAAGAACCAGGCTGAGCTCTGGGAATCTAGGCAAAGAGAGGAAAAAGGGAATATATGAGCAAGGCAGGTAAAGATCATGAGGAAGAAATCTACAGAGACAGCTAAACCAAGTTCATGGAGGCTCATGAACTCTAGACCTACAACTGTGGAGACTCCAGGGTACTGAACAAGGCCCTTTGTATGTGGGAGACTGTTCTGAAGCTTGAACTACCAGAGGGACTAGCAGTAGGACCATGATAGGAGGCTAGTACATGAGCCAGTTTGCTGGAGCCCATTCCTTATGGTGGGATGCCATGCTCAGTCTTAATGCATGGGAGAGAGGCCTGGCCCTGCCCCAACCTATTGTGCCAGACTATGTTGACTCTTTATGGGAACCCTTGCCCTTGAGGAGTGGACTGAGCATTGGCTAGAGGAGAGGTGAGGGGGTGAGAGGAGTGGGTTGGAGGAGGTATAGGAGGGAAAACTGTGGTTGGAATGTAAAATGAAATCAAAAAATAAAAAGGAAAAAAAGAGAAACTAAAAATCATATCCTCTCATGAATTAGATTAAAACACACAGTAAACCATTATCAAATAAAGTACAAAATTATCACCAAAATGTACATTTTTCACTAGTATGCATGTATTAGAATATCATAGTACTATTTTAATATTCCCAAAATCTAAATGCTCACCAACAGTTGGGTATATAATTGTGGTATAGAGGCATTTTATAGGGTATTACACAATAAAGAGAATAGTGATCTATAAATACATAGAGCAATATGGATGAAATTTACAATGTCAAGTTAAGGAAGACAGACAATATTCTCTATTATTTTATTGATATAAAACGCAATAGTAACAATGTATGTTATTATAATTCAGGATTCTGGTCACACTTGCACTCTTGAAGGTTGATGGGATAGGTAGTGAATAGAAACATATACTTGGGAACTTAGTCTCAGTAGTAGTCACATAAGTATGCTCATTCTGCAAAACACCATAAATCTGTACACTTTGGTGAACTTTTCTGAATACATTTTGTAATTCCCTCCAAACACTGTTCTGCAAATATTAAAGATGTTAGTAACTATCTATAACAGCTCACACTACCTAAATTTAAAACTCAGCTTCCAAATTGATTGATAATAATCCAATTATGAGGAATAAAAGTCAAAGGACATTGATCATAACAACTTCATAAGTCCTAATTTTGTTACCTATGTTATAGGCTTTAGATTTGTTCATCAGAATCACCAGTATAGAAAAATGAGTGATGTATTATCACTTTCTAATTACTTTTTGTATTCTTTATCCAGAGAATAATTATCTTAAGCACAATCTTCTGAGAGGTCATGTGTTTATGAACAAATGCTACATGCAATGACTACCAAATGAACATAAGATAAAATAAAATTTGCTTCCACGTGGTGAAAAAAATGTCAATTCTATTTTTGTCTTAAGTGCCCTAGTGAAAGGATTATTGCCATTTTCAACCTGGCTGTTAATATTGTATACGGAGAAGGGGTTTCATTGTGGGGTGAGATTTTTTTGGGTGGGGATAGGTGCTCAGAAGCCTCCACCAGTGAATTAAGTGGTGTGAGGTAGGGTGTACTACCAAGATAATTTGTGTAGTTCCATGGTCTACTAGGGTTACTGGTGTACCCATTGGATACACCAAAGAGACCCAGGAGAGGTAGGCATCCCAAGTAGTTCCAGTCACCAAGTTGTAGGTAGATCAAGAAGGTCAGGTAGCTCAAGATGCATCTCAACAATTCAAGAACAGTCACAACAGAAAGAAGGTAGATGGCAAAAAATGAGAGAGACAGCAGCAAAGGGAAAGAGGGAACATGAACAGAGGGACAAGACTGAAACATGATAAAATAAAAGACAATGTGCAGGTCCTGGCTTCCAGAAAAGTTCCACAGAGCTGACAAGTCTTCAAGGTTAAGGTTCTCAGACCCACACTGAGAGCTATAACACTCACCAGCAGGGGCTAATAATAACAACACCCAGGAGCTCCATGAGGTCTGTAAGACTAGATGGTGCCACTTCCAGACACTTCTGCCATCTACAGCTGAAGCTTACTATTGCTAAGAACTGAAGAAAAGCTGCTACTTACAATTTTAACTGGATAGCCAAAAGAACCCTCAGACAACTGATTGATGGTATCACTGGGATTACAAACTATGCAAAGCACAAAAAATATTTTATGTGTATATAAAGGTTCTAAATACATCTCTAAAGAAACTAAAATTATATACAGCTTATATCTTCAAAATGGATACCTAATTTCAAATAAGAACATTGCTAAGGTTACCTTTTCAAAATACTTGAAAATAATTTTATGTTAAGAATTGTAAGAGCTTAAGTTTTAAAAAATTTTACAGTTTGCCATTCTATTATTTACATTTTTCTTTGTATGTTTACAGCTTCATTGATAAATACCTTACCCTTTGGGATGAGTAGATGGTTGGTGGGCTTGGGGGTTGAGGGAGAAGGAGGAGGGGGAACTGGGGTTGGAATGTAAAATGAAATTTTAAAAATTAATTTTTTTTTTCCGAGGCAGGGTTTCTCTGTGGCTTTGGAGGCTATCCTGGAACTAGCTCTTGTAGACCAGGCTGGTCTTGAAATCACAGAGATCCGCCTGCCTCTGCCTCCTGAGTGCTGGGATTAAAGGCGTGAGCCACCACCATTCGGCTAAAAATTAAATTTTAAAAAACACCAAAAAATAAATAAATGCTTGTTTGAAAGAAATTATATTTATCTAAGGTGTACAATGTGATGGTTTGATAAGTATTTACATTGTGATTTTATTTCCATAATTAAGATAATTATCATATCCATCACAGTTTTTGTGTATAGTCAGAACACTTAAGGTGAACACTCAAGAAACTTCAAATAAATGATAAAGTATTAATAACAGCAGTCATCATCCTATACATATATGTTAAAACTCTAGAATTTGTTCAGTATCCTTAATCAACATTCTCTCATTTCACAGATCTGCTGGTCCCTCCAAGCTACCATTCTCTTTGTGTTCAGCCATGTTAGTTTCCACATACTAGTGACACCAAGGCTATTTACCTTTTTGTGTCTGGCTTACTTTACTTAGCATCATGACTTCTATAATCATCCTTGCTGTCCCAAATAAAGGGATTGCCTTTTCTTTGTGGTTGAACACATTCACTTTCCTCCAAGTGGCTACAGCAGAAGACACTTTTTTCCAGACTCTGCATCTATTTCCTTTTCCTCCAGTGAATCACCTAGATTTTCATTTTGAAAATCACTTGTTTTCCCATTGTCCATTTATGTGCTATGGGTGTAGTAACACTTCTTCCTGCAAGGGCAGACACATAACAGTGTGTCCACATCCTGAACCAGGAAACATAGAAAACAAGTAAGGATTGCACATACTCATGCACACACACATGCACGCACGCACGCACGCACGCACGCACGCACGCACGCACGCACGCACGTATACATGCATGCAGGCACATCAACATCACCATCATCTGCAAACAAATATTTTACGTCTTCCTCTCTGCTTCAGATGTTCTTTTTTCTCTTTATTCTGGCTAAGAATTCTGATAATACAACACTGAAGATAAGTGGTGAAGCTTCTTAAACTGTACTGAATCTTAGATGGAAGATTAGTGTTTTAAGGGCTGGTGTCTCCAAAATTCATGTTGAATTTGAATTCCAAGTGCACTAAGATATTACACTTTTGAGAGGTAATTGTTGTAACAGATCCTGTAAATTGGATTAGGTCACTTATTTAAAATGAGAATCCTCTTGTTTTCCTGTCTGTTTCACCATGTAAGAACGCACCTTCACAGAAATGTGTTCTAAGTCTGGCATATTTTGCTTAACATGGTATTCTCCAGATCCATTTTCATCTAAATAAAATAAATGTATCCTTCCTTATGACTGAATAAAATTTATTGTTTATTACCAAGCTAAACTAAGTACCTTAGTACAGTTTGAGGCAAGATCTTGCTATGTTGCACAGTTTCACCTGGGATTTACTATATAAACCAGATAATCTCAAACTGGTGGATACCCTCATCGTTCTGCCTCCAAGTGTTGGGATTACAGATTTGTGTTATGGTCTCTGGCTCATTAACATTTTCAAAATTATCTTTTGACTTCCTGTGTAGGTGTGTTTAGTAGCTAAGCCTTTTTCCCCCCACTTTCTTACTGTTATTGATTTATTGCTGTCATTGATTTAATTCCATTGTGGTAAATTAAATAAATGGAACATAAAAGTTTTTAAAACCTGAAATGTGATCAGTCTTGGAGAACATTATGTGAGCTCTCATTTGCTGATGAGTGGAATGTTCTGTACCTGTCTTTTGGTCTATTTGTTCCCTTATTGATTTTCAGTCTGCTGCTTACTGTCTAATTTTATGTATGGATTATCTATCTATAATTAATTATGTGTTATTAAAATACTCTAATATTATATTGTTGTCTATTTCTCCATTCAGTTCTGGAAATGTTTGTTTTGTATACTTAGTCGTTTTAGTGCTGACTATACATACATATGTATATATATATACATATATATATATATATATATATTGTTTTTCTGTCAAACTGATTGTTTATCATTGTATCATTGTACAAAGGTATTTTGTCTCCCCTTAAAATTTGACCTTGATTATTTCATTTGATATAATAATGCTGCTCTGTTTATCCACTATTTGCATAGAGTGTTTTTCTATCACTTCTCTTTCAACTTGTGCTTGATTTTAAAACTAAAGTGAAGGCCTTGTATATGGCATATCATTGGATATTGTTTTGTCTTATTTGTAAATCATTTACCTCTCCCTGTCTCCTGATCAGGGAGTTTTGTCTATTTAAAATTTTAATGGTTGATTGGTTTTGGTATTTTCTCTGTCTTCTTTAATTAAATTTTTTCATAAAGTATATTTTGATCATATTTTCCACTCTCCATCTCTTCCTATATCTTTCAAACTTTCCAACCCAACCAACTTCATGTTCTTTCTCTTTCTCTCTCAAAACAAAAAGTGCACCAAAAAAAAAAACAAAAATAAAAGCAAAGAAATTGAAAAAAATAAGGAAAACCAATAAGTCAAAAAAAAAAAAGCCAAAATGAAAGAAAAACCATGCATGTACCTGTGGATGCACTCTCTCTCTCTCAATCTCTCTCTCTCTCTCTCTCTCTCTCTCTCTCTCTCTCTCTCTTACACACACACACACACACACACACACACACACACACACGTACATACATTCACCAAAAAAACAAAACAACAACAACAACAAAAAAAACATGGTGTCCATTTTGTGTTTACCAACTCCTGGCTGTGGAACCTGTCCTATAGTGTGGTTGATGTACTCAGGGTCATTCCATTGGAGAAAACTGATTTTTCCTTGCCCAACAGGTATCAATTGTAAATAACTTCTTGATAAGGCATGGGACTTTTTACCTACTTCCCCTTCTCAGTGCTGAGATTTTATATAGTTTGAACCTGTGCATTTCTTATACATATTGTCACAAGACTCTGTGAGATCATATGTGCATTGGTCCTGTTGTGTCTGGAAGATGCTGTTGCCTTGGACTCAACCACCACTTCTGTCTCCTAGAATGTTGGCTCCTCTTCTTCACAGATCCCTGTGCCATGAGAATAGAGGTTTGATTTGGAAAAATAAAAAACCGAAATAAATAAATAAGTAATTTTTAAAAATAAGCCCATTTAGGGCTGACGGCTCCAAAGTCTCTTATTTTCTGCACTTTGTCCAGTTGTGGGTCTCAATGCTAGTTCCAACCTTCTGCAAGAAAGAAGGTTCTATGATGAGGGATGACCAAGGCACTGATATATGGGTATAGCACTATGTCATTATTTTATTAAAATACTAATAGACAGTTTCTCCCTAGGCCCATGTCCTATAGAGTCATAGGATTCTTGGCCACTTTAACAGTGTCAGGTATGGGTTCTATCTCATGGAGAGGACTTTAAAAACTAATCAATGTTATTAGTTGTTCCCATAACATTTATACCACTATTGTACTAGTATATTAAATAGTATAAACTGCATGTCTCTGTTACAGATTACAGAATTTGTACATGAGTTATAATGATGCTTACATTTCTTATCTAGAAGTGTGCAGAGTACCTTTAATCACTGTGATAACTGTCTTGATTTCTCCAAGTTCAATAACATAAGAAGTTGTGTCTTGAGCTATAGGGTCTTACCATCAGGTTATGCAGAGTACCCAATAGCCTTAGCAATTGCATGTGATGTTTAGGGTGGTCTGTTAGACACTTTTGGCCAATGACTCAACAAATATAAACCACTGTAGGTTTTACTTGGTGGAATAAGATGTCTAGTTGAAGCATTCTCTCCCCTATTATATGGAGGCTCTAGCTTCCTTTCAAATATATGTATATTTTAAGAAGTTTTTCCAGCAGAAGATTTCCATTTGACTTCCCAAAATGGCTTTAGTGTTGTCCCTCTCCATATCTCCTCATTTTCTCTGCCATCCCAGCCCCTTTTTCTGTGTCAAAATTTTTGCTTCCTTTGTGTCTTTGTTTTTTCTTTTAGTCTCTTTACATGTTGGACTTATATGTGTTTATATGTATTTCTGGTATGATTTTTCCACTCTGTGAGCTATCTCTCCAATCTTGGAACTATTTCATTTGCTTGACCAAAGTTTTCCATTTCATAAAGCCAAATCTATAATAGTTGACTTTATTTCCTGTGTCTTACTCAGAAGGTCCCTACCTAAAGTGTTTTGAATTTAACTATATGCCTATCTTTATCTTGCAGTAGGATAATTTTGTATTTTTCTTATTAGTTAGTATCCTTTCATTTCAACTGGATAGTTTCCCCTTAGCATTTATTAAAAGTTAATCTAGTGTTCATAAGTTCCCCCAAATCTTCATTTTCTTTTTTTTTTCCTACAGAGAGATCCTTTATTAAGTGGTGAAGAAAAGTTAAAGTGGCTGCTTTCTGACTCAGGCAGAAAACAGCAGCAAAATGACGTTGCAGGTGTAATTTTTAAAAAGAGAAAGAGGGAGCCAGCCAGTAGTGGCGCTTGCCTTTAATCTCAGCTCTTGGGAGGCAGAGGCAGGTGGACCTCTGTGAGTTCGAGACCAGCCTAGTCTACAAGAGCTAGTTCCAGGACAGGCTCCAAAGCCACAGAGAAACCCTGCTTCAATCTCCCCCCCCCCAGAAAAAAAGAAGAGAAAGAGGGGAGGTCTGTGTTCGAATGGACAAGGAGGTGGTGGTATATTTTAACTGGGCATGTTAATTAGTTCCTCCACAAGGAGGCTTTTGATTGCTGGACTTCAACACTTTGATAGCTAGACTTTGTTAGTCAGCCTCAGAAGGAGGAAGTATCCAAGGAGGCTTTTGATTGCTGGACTTCAATACTTTGATAGCTAGACTTTGGTAGTCAGCCTCAGAAGGAGGAAGTATCCAAATAAGGGAATAGACCTTGGAGGCTAGCTTTAGGGATGTACTCTGACAGTTTTTAGCTAGACAGAGGGAGTGGGGAGAAGGCAGAGGCCTGCCAGAGCCATGCTCACACTTGAACTGGCCAGAGTCCCTTCAGAGGTAGATAGAGAACACCTGCCATGGGAGATGTGTGGAGATCAGAGGACAACTTTGGGGACTCTGTTTCCTCTTTCCCCCATGGGTTGCAGTTTTAGAAAGCAAACTCAAGTCACCAGGTTTTATGCATAGGACATTGTCTCCAAAGAACAAAAACAAAAACTTATGTATAATTTACCATCCCCTCCCAAACTGCTAAAAACATTAAGAAAAAGGGGAAAAGAGTCCAGGTGTGATAGATGGCTCACTCCAGTAAACCTGGCCACTCCAAAGGATTAGACATGACAACCAGTTTGCTCCGATTGCTAAACTGGTTGACTTGAGTTCAATCCCCCAGATCAATTGGTGGAAGGAGGGAACTGGCTCCTTCCAAGTTATCCCCTGACTGCCACATGTTGTCCCCATAAATAAATGAATGAATGCAAATTTTTACAATAGTTCTTAAACCAAAAACAAACAGAAAAGCCACGCCTTAACCATAGCTGCTCGCTAGCCTGTGCAAGGTCTGTGTCCATCCACAGCATTGCAAGAGAAAGGAGAAAGACATACCAGGACCCAAACCGTAAAATATTATCAAGTTAGATTAGTGAGACAATGTGTCAGAATTGTAGTTCTTTAGCAAGACAATATTCCAGGAATGCAAGGTGCTGGACTTTTGAAACCAGCCAATGAGATCCAGCATAAATCCAACTAGGAAGCTTGGTTTGTCATCATCCCCAATGCCTTAGATCCCGCGCCACCTCCACGCCCTGCCCCCGAGGGCACCTGGTGCAAAGGACCCCCAGTCACCCCGTGCTGCCGGTTACAGGAGCGTCTCTCTGCCACCTGGTCATATGTTACAAAAACCAAGGAGCAAGAGTTGCCCTGGTGCCCAGCCAGAGAGTGGCACCTCTGGGGAGGTTCCTAGTAGGTCCGGACACACCAATGCCAAGCAGGACACCACTGGCACCTTGTCATCGAGCTCCCGCCTGGCCCAGGCCACCCCTGCCAAGGAACTCATGACACAGAAGCAGCTGGAATTGAAGGTGGCAGAGCTGGTGCAGTTCTTGCTGATTAAGGACCAGAGGAAGATCCCCATCAAGCGGACCAGTATCCTGAAGCACGTCATCTGAGACTACAAAGACATCTTCACAGACCTGCTCAAGCTGGCTACCGAGTGGCTTCACTATGTCTTGGGGTACAAGCTGGTAGAACTAGAACCCAAGAGCAACGCCTATATCCTCATCAACGCCCTGGAGCCAGTGGAGAAGGGTAGGGAAATGAGAGGTAACCAGGGAACTCTCACCACCGGCCTCCTGATGATTATTTTAGGTCTCAACTTTATGAATGGCCACAGCATCCCAGAAACCGAAGTCTGGGATTTTCTACGTTATTTGGGAGTTTATCCCACCAAGAAGCATTCAGTTTTCGGGGATCCGAAGAAACTCATTACCGAAGACTTCGTGAGACAACGTTACCTGGAGTCCCGACGGGTACCCCACACAGATCCTGTGGACTGTGAGTTCCAGTGGGCTCCAAGAGCAAATCTTATTTGTCTTTCTGGGTTTGGGTTACCTGGGATTTTTTTTTTCTTTTTTTTTTTTTTAGTTCTGTCCGTTTGCAGTTTCAGAGGTTTAGTCCATTATCATCTTGGGGCACGCAGACAGACATGGTGCTGGAGAAGGAGTTGAGAATGGAGAAAGAGCTACATCTTGATCTCACAGACAACAGGAAGTGGTCTGAGATACTGGGTGTAGTGAGCTAAATCTTCATTTTATTAAGAAAGTCTGTATCTCTCCTTTATTTTTTAAGAACTTTGGGATTGATTGGATTTTCTTTTTTAGAATTTTTGACTCATATAAATGTATATGTTCGTATCATGTAACCAGCTCTACCACTGACATTTTTTAAATTTTCATTTGCCTTCCTATTTAAACCAGGGATTGTTTCAAATGTATACTTAATGGACATGAATTTTTTTTTTATTTTCCCCGTTTTTATTGTTGTGGTCTTTTAGAATCTGTATCACATCTGTCCAGGCCCTTCTGGCTTTTAAAGTCTCCATTGAAAAGTAAGGTGTAATTCTAATAGGTCTATCTTTACATGTTATTTGTTCTTTTTCCCTTGCAGAATTTAATAGTCTTTCTTTGCTCTGTACATCTAGTTTTTTGATTATTATGTGCCAGGGGGACTTTCTCTTTTGGTCCAGGTATTCTGTGAGTTACTTGTACCTTGATAGGCATATCCTTTTTAGGTTATGTGATTTTCTTCTGTGATTTTGTTGAAAATATTTTCTGTACATTTGATTGGGTTTCTTTTCCTTACTCTAATCCTATTGTTCTTTTCATAGTGTCGAAGATTTCCTGGATGCTATGTGCCAAGAGTTTTTTAGAGCTAACATTTTCTTTCACTGATGCATTCATTTTTTTTATTGTGTCTTCAGTGTTTAAGATTCTCTCCTCCGTCTCTTGCATTTTGTTGGTGAAGTTTCCATGCCTGTTCCAAGTCTCTAAATTTTTCATTTCCAGCTATGCCCCAGTTTGGGCTTTCTTTACTGAATCTGTTTTCACTTTCAGATCCTGAACTCTTTATTCATTTCCTTTCTCTGTGTTTTCACAGATTTCTTTAAGAGATTTATTCATTTCTTCTTTGAAGACATCGATAAGGCTATTTTGAGGTAGTTTTCTTGTGTTTCAGCTATATTGGCATACTGAGGGCCTGCTATGGTAGGGTTCCTGGGCTTTAGTAAGGGAAAGGGGTAATTGAATTTGGAGGAGCTCTAGAGAGGAGGTCTCTTTACTGCTTCCCTGTCTTGAGTCATGAATCAGGTTTTCATTCCAATCCTCCTTAGAACATGTTTTCAGGGTCTGAGTTCACATATAACTTCTCACTAAGATGTGATATATGTGGGCGGGAAAGTTGGTTACAGCAGCTCAGAAGAGATTTGCTTTGATCAGATTTGTGTTTTGTGTCATTGAGGATGTAGGAAGTATAAGAAAATACTAATCTTAATTATATAGCAATGGTATAAAAATGAACAGACTATCTGCTCTTTCTTTTTACTCCCAACACCTGCAATTTTTGTATGTTGGCTGGGCAGAAAGGGCTTTCTTTGAAATTTGTAAAACTTGGTCAATTCATCTCATGCATATGAGCTGATACAGTTGGAGCCTATTAATGAAGAAATAGACTCTGCATATTACTGCATTTTCTTATTACTCTTAAAGGGAAAAGCAATTTATATTGTTTAAATGCCCAAAATTTTCTCATTAAAGCCATTTTTAAACTTATAGTTATTTTCCTACTTTCTGAAATAGAAATATTTTACCATAAAATAATTTTAATTCCCAAGCATCATTAATATATTTTGAATTAAATTTTAACAGCTCTCTGGAGCTTTTGAGATACATAGGAATTTCCCCACCAATATCAAATTACCCTAGTCTACTGTGCTTTATGGGTTACTGTTTCTATCATATGACTTTTTCTAATTAAAGATTCATAAAAGTGTTATTACTTACAAATTGAAATACAAAGTATAAAGATGAAAAACTCCAAAGCATTACCTAAAACACTGATAAAAATTAGTTATATGGTTCATTTCAGAGTTCTTATATATGTTTTTCAAAAAATTATGACACTTTGGTTTATTAATTTGATTTCAAAGTATCAACAGCTATAAAAGCCTTTGAAATATGATGCTAATGACCATCAATGATGTATCTGATAGCTTCATTACTCTTTATTTCAACATTTTCTCAATTTAATTTTCTCCAAAGATCAACAATATAATGAATATTCCTGTAGGGGAATGTTTTGTATCATCAAATAGAGAGAAAATTCAAAAATTGGATTACTGACTCAAAAAATAACAGTTTAGGTAGTATTATTGCTAAATATATTTTAAAATATGCTCATTTTCCCTCATAGTATTTGTAAGAATTGCTATTTTATTTCTTCCTAAGGATGCTAATTGCCATCTTACAATAAATATTTCTGGTACACTGGGAGTACTAATTAATTGTAGTGTTCATTACTTTCTAGTCTACACTTTTTAAACATTTTAACTCAATTTGTTATTTTTAAGGTATAAAAATTACCTGTTTGTTACACTGTAAAATTTTCTGAGAAATTATTTCCCTTCTTATTTTAATAGTTACTAATGTCTGAAAAGGAAAACTGTTATAAATGCTTCATTTTTAAAGCTATAATTTTCATTTTTCTTTATGTCTTTAAATGATTCAGTAAAAGAAGCAAGGAGAATAATCATGTTTTTATTGCAATTAGATTCAATGAATAAAGTCAAAATGAATAATGTCTAGGGAAAATGCTATTGTAATTTCTATAGTTTGGATCCAAAAGGCACCCTCCATTGGCTCCAGCTTGGTATTACTTAAACACTGGGAACTTTTACCGGTGGAGTCCAGTTGAAGATCTTGGGTGATGTGGGATGTGCCCTTTCAGTGGCTTATGGGGCTCTCTCTCTTTTCTGGCCAAGAGTTGAATGGGTTTTCTCCTCCATGTTCTCCCTGCCCTTCTTTGTTGCCCCACCACAAGCTTCAAAGCTGCAAAGCCTAGTGATCAGGACTTCAAATTCCTAAAATTCTGTGCCAAACCTCCTTTCCTCTTTTTAAGTTGATTATCTCAGTTATTTGTAATAGTGGCAGCAAGCATTGATACTCTGGGTTTTTCCAATCTGTTTGTCCATATGTTTGTGCACGAGGTATTTACAAGCATTTGCTCGGCAAGTTTGCAAATTCATGCTATCTTAAAATTAAATATTAAGTGAAAGGAGCACTGTCAGAGACATACATGTCAGTCTCTGGACACATGGGTGACCCCTAGCCAGATACTTTGCTGGAAAGTCCTATGATTATGAAACTGACATTTTTAAAAATGCTCAGAACAAGAAGGGTGAGACTAATCAGAGTTCTTGAATTTTATTCAGTTATTCTATATTCCTTTATGAGGTGTTTATTTTAGAGGCAAGTACCAATAAAGACACATTAAGACCAAGGGCCATTTTATGCATCTCCTCAAAGTCCTAGAATTTTCTCCTTTAAATGCTAGACACAATGTAAAACATATACAGTTTTAAATTATTGAATAGTTATTATGATAAAAATAGTTTGTATATATGTTCACTGCTATACAAGAACATAGAACTTAGAAAACTGGGTTGAACTCATTAAAACAAGATGCTAACTTATGTTAGGAATACAGGGTGAAGCTGGGACCATGGCAAGTTCTGCAGCAGGTGAGAGACAAAGGGCAGGTAGAAGACAGACAGATACCTACAGACAAAACTTCTGTGGAAAGTTTATTGGTGGAAGGTAAGGGAGTAAGAGAAGGGAAGAGAGAAGAGATAAAGAGAGACAGACAAAGGGAGATAGAGCTGCCTCCTCAGAGAAAACACCTGGAGAGAGCAGAAGTGAGCAGAGCTTGTCTCTTAAAGAGTCAGGGTACTGCCTGCCATGTGCAGAGGGGTGAAGCACTGTACCCTGTTCCCAAGGGGCAGAGGCAGGTCTGCCTGGATTAATACAGCTTAATATTTAGACTGAATTTTATTAATTCAGTGTATTCCTGGCCATTCAAAAAGTTGAAGAGGTCAGATGTCTGGCAGAAAGGATTTAAACATGGTAAAAATCTAAGCAGAAAGTTATACCCAGATCTTTCAGCTCTAACATTCTATGTTAATCTACCTTTCACTTTGGTTAATGTAACTTAATAGCTTATTCTCATCAATTTCTTTTACTTTTAAGTGAGTATGTAAATGATTGCTCAGTTATCAAAAGTACATAATGGAAACAATTGTTAAATATTTAAACACTAATTTTAAAATGATCATGGGAGTATCAGAAATCTTAAGATAATGTGAAAACTATCTTTTTCTGGCTACAAGATTCATGCAAATCTCAGCATTTCAATGAGACTCTATAGCCAGATGTTGATTCTCATTAAGAAAGAAAATGCAGAAATATGGTGCCTATTAAACAGACTACTGACATTTGCTTGATAGTGTGTTCAAATCTTCTATGTCTTTGATTATTTTTCCTATTTGCTCATCAATTGTCAAAAATCACCAAGTGCAACTATACAGTAATACATTTCTGTTTTGGGGGATTTTGTTTATTTGCATTTTGTTATGTTTAGTGTTTTGTTTTGTTTTCTGTTTTGTGAGACGGGCTTTCTCTGTGTAACACCCCTGGCTGTCATGGAACTCAGGTTAGCCTTGAACTCACAGATATCCAGCTGCCTCCTGAATTCTGGGATTAAAGACATGCTCTACCATGCCTGACCTACATATCTATTTTTAATTCTATATTTATTTTTTCCCTCTCATGCTTGAATTTCTGTTATAAGGAGTGTTCTCATTAAACATCTGGTTCATGTCTTACAATTTGTTTGCTGTTCTAAAAACTACTATGGCAGAAGAGAGAGGTTGATTAAACAATATTTATTATCCAGGAATATGAATATAAAAACATGGGAGCAGCACAAGTGAGTCTTCCTTTGTAATCAGTGTGTCTGGTAGGTCAATGAGCATTACAACCTTCAACCTGACAAAATGGATTCTCATGTTGATCAAGTGATTGTTAGCAAAACCAGCCATTTGTTCGTTGTTGGATTGAGGATGCTAATTCTTTGGGGTTGATGGTCTGAACCCACCCTCAATTCCTGTTCTTGTGGAGCTTTACAACACAAAAGAAAATTTTTAGAAGCCATACAAACAGAGAAAGGCAGAAAATCAGCCATAAGATAGAAATCAGCAACATACCCATGAAAGAAAATCCCATTACTTTGCCTTGTTCTAATGGAAGTCCATCAAGATGGCCAGTCAGTCCATGCTACTAGGAAAGCATTACACAGGATTTTAATTCTGAGAGGCAGAATGATGCAAGGATGGGTCAAGAGAAAGCAAATACTGTCCACCTAATGAGCTAATCTTTTATTTTTATTTTATCTATGTCTGTCTCAGTAACAATTTGGTTTTGAATTATATTTTATCTATTGATAACATAATCATTGTTTCCCTTCCATTAACTTTTAACATAGTTAAATTTATATTTAAAGTGCATATTTTGCACAATACCTATAGTTGACTCTTTTCCCTGTCACTCTCTCTGATAATTTCTTCTTGTTATTTATAATGTTTATTTCATCATTTTAGTATATTTAATACAGTTATTAATATTATTGTATATCCAGGACTGAGGAGGTTGGCCTGTGGGCATAGTCTATGAGGGGATTTTCTTGATTAGTGATTCATGTGGAAGGGCCTAGAACACTGGGGTAATGCCACTCCAGGGCAGGTAGTCCTGGACTGCATAAAATAAATTGCTAGAATCTAGTAATAAGTATTAAAACTTTAAAAGAACCAGATAACATGGTAATAAAGGAATGAATTGCAGATTTTCATCTAATACTAAAACTATAACAGGAAGAGGACAAATTGAATGCACTACATTGATTAAATTTAAAAATAAGCTGAAAAAAAAACAGCTTTATCCAGAAACATACAATAAAAAAAGGGAAACATATTTTCTAAAGGAATTATTGAGCATTATGAAAGTGGTTATGTAAGTGTGGAAAAATACCTTTTTTTCAGCTATGGTGTTTTAAAAGAAAATATATTTTATGATATGTTTGTGAATATGTGAAAAGCAAAGTGTAGAATAACAATTGTAAGATTGGAATGAACCCAGACTGCAGTGCGTCCTGACATTATACTTGAAAGCAGTTTTCAATAATTTAGAGGTGTGATTATAAACAACTACTAAGCAATAATGACATACAGCAACATAAAAAAACAAGCCAAAGAGGGTTTAATATTAAGCTTTATTACATTGATTTCAAAGAAGGAAAGAGAAGGTAAATAGAAGGAAAAAGAAGGAGGACAATTAGAACTGTAACAAGATGGAACCATCAGCTCCTACCCATATCTATAATAATAATTACTCAGGTGTTCTGGTTATTCTAATTAGAAGTCACTGATATAAATGCTGAATAATAACAAAATGACTATGTTGATTCTACCTATCCAAGTGTGTGGTGGGAAATCTTTCCACTTTCTGATATCTTCTTCAATTTCTTTCATTAAAGGTTTAAGGCTCTTGTCATATAGGTTTTCACTTGTTTGGTTAGAGTTACCCCAAGATATTCTATGTTGTTTGTGGCTATTGTGAAAGGTAATATTTCTCTGATTTCTTTTGCAACCCATTTATCATCTGTATATAGGAGGGCAACTGAATTTTTTCACTTAATCTTATATTCTGTCATATTACTAAAGGTGTTTATCAGCTGTAGGAGTAAGAGGAACAGTCTTCCATTGCTAGTGGGAGTGCAAGCTTGTACAGCCACTTTGGAAATTAGTATGGCAGGGTATTTTCAGAAATTTGGGAATAAATCTACCTTAAGACCCAGCAATACAACTCTTGGACATATCCCTAAAGAATACACACTCATTCCACAAGGACATTTGCTCAATCATGTTAATAGCAGCATTATTTGTAATAGCCAGAACCTGGAAAAAACCTAGATGCCCAATGACTGAAGAATGGATAAGGAAAATGTAGTACATTTACACAATGGAATACTACTCAGTGGTAAGGAACAATGACATCTTGATATTTGCAGGCAAATGGATGGAACTAGAAAAAAAAACATTCTGACTGAGGTAACTCAGACACAGAATGATAAAAAGGGTATGTAGTCACTCATAAGTGGCCATTACACATAAAGGAAAGGATAGGCAGCCTACAATCCACAGCCTCAGAAAAGCCAGGAAACAAGGAGTATCCTAAGAGGGACATACATGGATCCCTGGGAATGTGAGAAAGACAAGATCTCCAGAGTAGATTGGGAGCATGGGGAGGGAGTAGCAGTAGGCAAGTATGAGTGGGAGGAGAGCAGAGAGGAGAACATGGGAACTCATGGGATGGTCGAGTTGGGTGAAGGACAGACAGGGAGAGCAAGGAAAGAGATAACTTGATAGAGGGAGCCATTGTGGAGTTAGTGAGAAACCTGATGCCAGGAGAATTCCCAGGAATCCACAAGGATGACCCCCGCTAAGAATCTAAGCAATAGTGGAGAGGATACCTTAACTGCCCTTCCGGTGTAATCAGATTGATGACTACCTTAATTGTCATCATAGAACCTTCATCCAGTAATTGAAGGAAGCAGAGGCAGAGATCCATAGTTAAGCCCTAGGCCAAACTCCTAGAGTCCAGATTGATAATATGAGCAAAGGGGTCAGTACTATGATGGGGAAACAGTTGATGCAAGCAAGTGGGGGCTCACTGACTCCAGACTGACAGCTAGGGAACTTGCATAGGACCAAACTAGCTCCCTTAATGCCAAGTGGCGTGACTTGGTCAGTTTGTGGGGCCACTAGCAGTGGAACCAGTATTTACTCGTCTTGCATGAACTGGCTTTTGAAGCCCATTCTCTATGGAGGGATATCTTGCTCAGCCTAGATACAGGGGGAGGGCCTCAGTCCCGCCCCCTATGATGTGGCAGATGTGACTTCTGAGGAGTAAAGGAGAGTATGGGAAGAAGGTGGGGGGAGGGTGGTCGGGAGGACAGGAGGGAGAGGGAACTGGGATTGGTGTGTAAAATAAGATTGTTTTAAAAATAATAAAAAATAATAAAATGACTTCAGTTACATGCCACTGGTAGGAAAATATAAAGTCAGATAAAAAAGATATGAACTCATTCATAGTAGATGTGAGATTAATGCCCTTTTAGTTGAACACACTTCAAAAGAAAAGAAAGAAACCATAAAATTTAGACAAACGAAAAAAATGCTATCTAACAAGGGTTTGGTGAACAGAAGCTGGAAGGCTACAGTAATTATTGCATGTGTATTTTTAAAAGGCAAGGGAATGGCTCATACTAAGTTTCTATCTCTGTAACTTTAAACTTATGCCAAGGTGTAGGTGTGTGTTACATGGGGCCATGGCAGAGGCCATTCACAGATTTGTGGTCCTTTTGGCATGAACAACAAGAGAAAATTTCAAGCTACTTTGAATAGGGAATGCCTAGAGGTTAAAAAGAAAGTAGAGTTGACACTGTGTGTGTGTGTGTGTGTGTGTGTGTGTGTGTGTATCAGAACATATTTGTGTAGAATACCCTCATAGATATAGATATGTATTGAACCCAGAGCTTTCTTGTTGCAGTTTATAGTTCTAGCTCAATCAAAATAATTACTATCATAAAGAAATAAATGAAAGTGTAGAAGTTAAGCTATGAAGCAAGCCCTGAATCAAATGATTAAAGATGAAACTGACACACTTCTGCTGCAGAATTAGGGTTTCTGTTTCCTCAACATTGGAGCTTGGAAAAAAAAAGAATATAAACCATGTTTGGGCAGAGGCCAAGGTACCCTCAAATTGTGGGTTGTAACTGGACCCCCTTGTCTACATTTTTCTTTAAGTCATCTCTAACTTAAGAACTACTTCTTAAGAAAAGTGGTTAATGAATCCATACCTCAGTACCCCTGCACACTCTTAATATCTTTCATGCAACACCTTGAGATGTTTCCTGAGGCAAAATCAGGAAATATAAAACTGATCCATGTACACCAATTCCCCTGCGTTTAGATTTCAAAAATACACCGGAGAAAGCAACAAAATCATACAAGTCATGCTTGAGTCCCTGCCATAATGGTTCAGAAAAATTGAAGATTCTCTGTTTATGAGTAATGTTTCTTTTGGTGTAGTATTTAAGTATATGTATCTCAACTTTTCAGTCTATCTTTTCAGTTATCTTTCCGAGATAAGAACATAGGTTCTCTGTCATGCTGGATCTGACTATGCATCTCAGGATATGTAGGCACGTGCCTAGCAAGGGAAGTGGGGCTCCAGCTGACTGTTTCTTCCCCCCAGAATAGAAAGGTGCCAAGAAGTGAAGGCAGAGAGTGGACCCTCTCTCTTAATAAGCAGGCTCCAGCCTGGGTTCACTGGGACAAAGGAGTTTTTCAATAAGGGTCCCCTGCAATTTTTGTGATATCAGGGGTCTGGTTTCTCTCTGTTCTGGTTCATTTGGCCTTCCTTTGCTCTCTGTTCCCCAAGCAAAGTACATGTGGAGGAAAGTTTTGCGTACAATGAACCCACTTTGACGTAGGCATCAGGCATAGCAGCCCCTCCTGGAGGGATAGAAGCCCAGGAGGCAGTAGGGGAGATGCAGAGGTAGAATTTGGGATCCTCGGGCTGGGTCCCGGGGCGGGGCGAATACAGGGTCAGCCAAGAGTATTGGTCCAAGACCCACAAATACATCAGGATTTTCCCTCCTCCATCAGCCTCCTAAACCCCAATGAGGTCATAGCGATGAGAGAGAATCAGATCAGCAGAGAGGGGGAGGAAGAGGACAACAACGGAGAAAAAAAACAGATGGAAAGAGGCCATCAGACAAGGTCGCGTTTTTCTGGCGACACAGTAAGTGCAAGGAATGTGGTGCTGAATACCATCCACCTGCTCTGCCTGGAGACCTAGGGATTCACAGAAGCACTTTGTGCTGCCAGGGAAACAAAGGAGGGGAAGGCAAGAGGACTGGCGAAGAGGGGTTGCGAGCAGCCCCTCTTTATCTATAGGAAGCCAAGCTCAGTACACCCACTGGGAAAGAGGAGGGAGCCTGAAAGGTGCAGGAGGCTCCTGGGAGCGCAGAACCCAGACGTGGAAGAACTCTGGACAGCTCCTTGCAAGCTGCCTGGGCTCACATACGGAGTCTGCTCTCCAGTGCCCCGCTCCCCAGTGCTGGCTTCTAGACTCCCTCCTATCGCAGCGGCTCCTGTGTGAACGTGCCAGGGGCTGGAGCAGCTTTCTCCTCTGGCCTGGCCACGGAAATGGTTCTCTGGCTCTCGAAATCCCGACCTTGTGGATAATGTTTTGCTCGTGAAAAGAGAAAAGTTTGAGGATCTGGACTCTGGTAGGGAGTGGAAAGGGCTAAGGAGGACTTTGGAAGAAAGAAGGTGGATGATTGGCTTCCTTCTCTGAGCTGGTAGGAATGATGACTCAAGGAGGATGTGCACCAGCAGCCAGATTATTGGGAGCCTCTTGGTGCTCTCCGTGCTGGAGATAGGGCTGGGGGTGTCCAGCGTGGCCGTGGGGGCAGTCAGCTTCAGCCTGGCCCTCCAAGAGCACACACCGCAGCTCGGAGACTCGTCCCCGGTATGGAGCGGGGTGTGTGTACGTTGAGCCATTTCACTCTCTCTTTACCTCTTTTCGGGGATGGTCAGTGTGTGTGCCTTAGTCACTGTCTCCTGGGGAAAGAAAATTATAATTCTCCTCTGCCTGTAGATTCGCAATGACAAGCTTGGCTGATTTATATTGTCTTTTTATGTACTGGGGAAGCTTTTTAACTCTTACCTGGGCTTAAGACCCAATTGAAGGGCTGGCTTTAAACTTGAGGAGAGGGTCAGTCTCCACTGGCTGATTCTGTAAAAGACTGTCCAGTGTTAATCATTACAGTGTCACACCTGCCAAGGGTAAACTCACTTATCGTTTATGTCTTTTACTGAAAATGTTACATCATTTTATTGTACCAAGAACAAGCAGAGTTTATGTGGTCAGTATGATCAAAATGCACCCATGCAACTGTGATTAAAAACAAAAGGGAAAGTGAGCTGAGACTTTGAAATGTCTTAGAAGGGGGTGAGCATCTCTCCAGAAAGCACTACTTTGAATTTGCCTTGCTACCTTTCTGATACTCAGCTCTGAATATTCTGTTGTTCTAGGCCATCAGTTAAACAAAGGTAAGGAATGTAATGCCATTCTAACTGTAGAGTAACTCACTTTAAAGAGTGCCTACCTGTTCAGAAAACAATGTCGGTTTCTTCAGGTCAGGGGCAGATCTAAAAGCATCTTGTTTAGGCATATAGGATGAATTGCAAGGAAGCAGATCCTTTGCTGCCACCAAGAATCAATAAAATAACTACCTGATCATGAAAAAGGCACCTTTTTCTCTTTGTGTGTGCCTGTCCCCCGTGTGTGTGTGTGTGTGTGTGTGTGTGTGTGTGTGTGTGTGTGTGCGCGCGCACGCGCGCGCGCGCACACATGTGTGGGTGGGGTGTGGGTGTGTTTCTTTCTATCTGTCCAACCACCCTTCCTTTATTCCCTCTCTCTCCTACATCTTCAGAGCTGTCATTCCCATCTAGGTCTCTAGCTTGATTGCATTTTTTCGGCATAATTCATTAGGAAGCTATTCTGTTGTTAACAATCCATACTGTATTTAACAATCATTATTTCATCTCTAAATTACTAAGAAAAGGACCATTTAGAAATTTAAGAAAATCCATTCCAAAACCATTCATAAAAGGTATTCTGGTCCTCTCAGTGCTGTGAAATTGTATGTTGGATAATTATCTTTTATACTTCCCTACCCCCCATCAAGTGAGATATATGTTTATAAATTACAGAACTTAAAGGATTAAAAAATGCAATTCTAGAATTGAATTCTCCCAAAAATCCTTTTTCTTAATTCCATAAATTTCTAGTTAATGCCCACTAACTACCTAGTTCTTCATTATGGGAATCTTGCTGATGTAGGTAATAAGTTTGAGTTTGAAAGAATAAGAGGCACATATTACATTTCACATCTAATATGTTGCTATAAATATTTGAGAGTTGTGTTTGTTGTGATTATCAAATTTTCTACTGGGCAACTGTCAAAATAAAGTGCAATGTCAACATGTAAAGAAAGAGGGAGAAATGTGATCTCCTGATGGTTCAAGAAAGACAAGCTTCATATAGGCAAGTGTCTCCCCATTTCTTAAACAGGAGAAATTGAGTGAATTAAAGTAAACTGTCTCTAAATGATATCTTAAAATCATTTTATCTTTTTTCATTTTATCTTTAATATCTTTTAAGTAACTGTTAGCTTGTTATTTTTAAAATATAATTAACCTTTTCTCCCTTCCAAGCAGGATATTATATAAATGAGCTAATGTATTCACATAAGCAAAAAAATTTGATTCAGGTCAAAGAAAACAAGCCATTTATATTGATATAGTTATTACTACAAACAATAATTTATACTTTAATTCATTTTTATAGTAAGCACAATTCACCAAGATTCTTGGAAGAATATTTTTGAATACTGTAATATGGTTTGGTAAAAATCAAAGGATTCAGTCAACTGAATGAGTTATTTGGAAACTGAAATGTTCAAATTACTCAGTTTTTTTTTTAAATCCAAAACACTCAAAAATTTAAATTTGTAAAGAAATAAATTCCCAGTTGGAATAATCCTGGTTTTGAAGTCATAGATTTGCTAAGCATATTGCTGAAATGATTTCAAATTCTTTTGTGATATATTTTGGACTATCTGTTCATTCCTTCTGTGGTAAATCCATATAACCAATATTTATAGAGAACGAAATATGTGAATGGCATTTTATTACTCACTACAGAATCAATAAAAGATGAGTCAGAATACAATCTTCAAAAGGGCATCACCTGGCAAAGGAAACAAAATGGGTATAAAGCTGGCACTGGCAGAGGTAAGAAGTTAAAGTATGACCTCAGAAGATAGGGAGTAAAAGAGGAAGAGAAAAGCTGGCACGGACAGTGAGATACCAATGGAAGTACTAAGAGTCTTTAAGGTTTTCTGGAGTTGAATAAGTATGTCAAGATGCTAATATTTCATGAGGTAAGGTCTTAAGGGAAACTAACTAGCTATAAATCCCAGAACTACTATCATATAGTTGGGTGACTAACAAGTTTTCTCACACAGAAAAAGAGGGTTTGGCACATGTATCAATTAATGAACCTTTTACAAAAGTGCATGATATATCATAAGCAAGAAATAAATATGAGCAACTTGTCCTGGATACCTAAGATTGCAGAGGTGGGTGTAAAAGTGAGAACTTCTGGAGCATCATGGATGAAGGCAATGATATAGGATGGGATGGGATGTAAAAACTCCCTTGTTTTTGTAAGAGTTAGGTATATGAGAGGAAGATTAAAAACAGAAAGAGACCATGACATGCTGTGTGCCAGGCTGAAGCAATAGATTTTCTCATGTTTCTAATAATCATCATCATAATAGTAATTCTTACTTCCTAAAGAGACTCCAGGAAGACAAAGAGGAAAGCTCAATATAAAAATCAATAATTTAATTTATGAATTAAAAGTCCGTGTTTTGTGAATATGAATGAGAGACACAATAATTAACCTGTCAGAATATAGAGTCTAAATAATACTGTGTTTTGATTAGTGCATGAAGTTTTACTTCAAACCATTAATATCATTATTCCAGATTTCTGAGTTAAATTTACAGTCAGTGGAAATAAAGGTTGCAATGCAGAGGATTGTTTTTATAGATAGAGACTGAAATTATATGTAGGAATAGTGCATGGAAGTTTTAGGAAACTAAATGATTATTTGGCCTCAAATATGCTAATTTTTGGTGACTTAAATTGAAGTAATACAAATGTAAAGGGCTTTAAGGATGTAATATACATGCTTACAGAGATGATTTTTGGGCACTATTTCACCATCAGAAAAATAATTTTCAATAATCAATCCTAAAAATGAGTGCAATTAGAAGGAAAAAGATCCTTTAATTTCATTTCATAGAGAAAGAAGGGTATAGATTTTCATAGCATTTTTGTTCTTATTTGACACTTCATTATAGCTAAGAAATTAATAATTAAACCAAAAAACAAGAATGCATAATTGTGAGGTGACAGTGAATATACCATTGAATAAGATGCTTTGGAAAAGTCAGACATGTGAGGCAGAATCAATTTGAAAGATTTATTGAATTGAACTAATTGGCATGATTGTGTATCCAAGTTGCTGTGTATGTCACTATCTTAGCCCACAGAGCATCCTTGACAATAGGGATGGATTCAGTAGCATGCAGGCGCTGAACCACTTACTCTGCTGTTGGTCTAACTTGGTGTTTAGAAGTCTAGAGATTCATGTGGTAGCATTCAGAATTGTCTAAGTCTGAATTGTATTATTAGTACAATTGATTATTATTAATAATAAATGTGATTATTATTGATCTCATACTCTAATTCTAGCCATCTTTATCTGATACTCATTTTGTAAGGTTTAATTCCTTAAAGTTTCTATTTTTTGGTTCTCCCAAATGTAAATTATAAGGCAATTCCTTTTGAAATTTTTAATATTTTCCTTTTGTGAATCATTCAGTTTGAATAAGTTTATCTCACATCCTCTTTGATGGCCTCTATCATTTTCATGAAGTTGTTTTTAAGGTCATTCTCTTCTGCTTCATCTGCATTGGGATGTACAGATCTTGTGTGTGTAGAATCCCTAAACTCTGATGGTGTCATATAAGTCTTTCTGTTGTTGAATGTGTTCTTATACTGTAGTCTTTCCATCTCTTCTTCCAGTGGGTACAGGTAGGGACTCTCTCTCTCTGTGTGTGTGTGTGTGTGTGTGTCTGTCTGTCTGTCTCTCTCTGTGTCTCTCTCGCTGTCTCTCTCTGTCTCTGTCTCTGTCTCTGTCTCTCTCTCTCTCTCTCTCTCTCTCTCTCTCTCTCTGTCTCTCTCTCTTTCTCCTCTCTCTCTACTGGAGGGTGGATGGGCAAGACAGGAATGGCAGCAGATGATGCTGGCTGCTTTGTACTCAAGTTTATCTCTTATTTTATTGAAGAATACTTGGCATTATATTTTAAATTTACCTACTTAATAACTATGATATTTTGCCTGGATAAGATGTGTAGCATAATAACACAGTTATCAGTTCTACAGACTGTTAGGTCATCATGTCAACAACTCAGCCAACTATAAGCCTTTTGACATTTTATTTCAGCCAACCAAAAGACTTTTTATACTTTATTTCAAAGATGATGTGCAGTATGTGATAATTGCATCAAAATATAAATTTTAATATTTAAATATGTCAGTATTATTTAAAGTGATATTAACTCCTTAGTGACTTTAAAATTATACAACTTTGAAGCTAAATCTATCTCTGTCCAGTTGAATTATTTTTCTGCAGTGACAAATTTCCTTATCATGTAACATAAATCATTGAAATTTCAGAAGTCTTATTATATCCCTTTTGGTAGTGTAATTTCCTAGCATGTTCAAGGCCATGAGTTTCAACCCTCAGATCATATTTATACACAAAACTATCAAGCATGAATGCATATACTCACATACATACATTCATGCATGTTCACACATACACACAATGGACTAAAAATATTTCAGATTTTGTATTGCATCAGATTTTGGAATAGTTGTAAATATAGTAAATCATTTAGAGCATGGGACTCCATTTTTAAAATAAAAGTTACTTATGATATATATATATATATACATATATATATGTGTGTGTGTGTGTGTGTGTGTGTGTGTGTGTGTGTTATATACAAAGACTGCAGGCATATTTTGCACAATATGTTGGTAAACCCACCTTTTGGCTCTGAGGAATTATATAATGTCAACTCTGTAATTTTCTATTTATAGTGTTATTTTAGAAATCAATTTTATATTTAAAGAAGTTCAGATTTCAGAATTTTCTTTTGTTACTGAATTCAAATAAAGGGGCTTGTGATATAGTTTGGTGTCAGAGTGCATATTCTGTGTATGGGTACATACCACACACACACACACACACACACACACACACACACACACAGAGAGAGAGAGAGAGAGAGAGAGAGAGAGAGAGAGAGTTTACAGATAATGTGTTTATAACAAGATAAGTAGGCCTAAATTTTATCAAAATATCTGACTTTATTGCTTGAGTAACAATAAAATCATCTGATGGCCAGTGTACAATTAGATGTTTCAGCATGCAAAGATGACCATACCTAGATAACTAGATGACTGTAAGTAGAGCACCCCAGTGATCATATTTTTAGCAAGAACAATGCAAGCAGAACTGTGTGGATACTTTCCTATGCAAGGATCAAAACTATGCATTCTTTCTCTTTAGTGCTGATCTAATCTGTATATAATTCATCCAAACTGTGTGACAGTCAGACTGGATTCTAACATCTCCGCAAATCTAGATAAGCTGTGTTTCTTTACCAAGAGGAGTCTTATTTATAAAGGGGGAGGGGAATCCTAGTCTCTATCCATTTTAGATATGGGATGTTAAGAAGACAATATTTATCAAATGTTCATCCAGAGCCTTGCACAGTGCAGGTTCCCCATGCATGATAGTTGCTAATGTCCTTCTATTGTCCTTCTGCAGTGGAGACTGTTAGGTCTCTTAATTCACAAGTGGTGCTTTGACTCATAACATGTCCCCAGCATTCTTAGTCAACCATAATTTGACTATTCTTTATGTTTGTTGTATGAAATGTGTGTTGTTAGGCTTTGATTTAATTGAGATATGTACATTAGCAACTACAAGAATATTCCAAAATATCTATAAGAAAATAGTTATGTAAATATTAATCTAGAGACAAATGAGAAAAGTAGATATTGGTATAATATACTTCTCTATTTGTTTTTTCTTTAAATATGCTAAAGTAGTCAAAACTACAATAAAAATGCTCAGCAATCAAATATATGAGACAATTAGGTAAATTAAGCAAGTCAAATAGTAGGGATATGGTGACTGCTATTTGTATAACAAAACAAATTCCCTAGGAAACATTTTAAAAGACTTAAACACTTCTCAGAAAATAAAAACAAAAGTACATAATAATGTCTCTGTCAAAGATACTTCATAATTTTGAAATTTGCATAGTTTTATGTAAGTCTCCAAGCAGCTCTCAAAGCAGTTAACAAACTTGTAGTATTTACATGTGTATTGTTTATCTGTCTAGATCTCTACAAGGAGCACTGTAATGTTCATTACTGATATGACGTGTTAGTCACTATTGGGACAATTGGGAAGCAACCATGTTCCATTAGTTTATGATCTATTGTTAAACACTGAATAAAATTACATGATCAAAATATAAGGAAGCATGAATAGTCAAATACATTACATTGAAAGGCAGAGTACTATGCTTTATTTGGTTGGTAGAAATAGCAGTGGCGTGACTTATTATTAGCAATTGCAGATTTCCAGGTATGACCATAGACACTGAAGTTTATAGTAATAACAGTGATTATTTTATAAAGTTTAGACAGGAAAAGAGCACACCTAGAACTTACATCTCTTATTAATAAGCTGGGTCAGTACTAAAGCCCACCAGTTTTATTTTAAAGTCTATACTTTTTCTATGGCATGTGTAGAATTTTGGAAATTTCCATGGGGATTAAAAAAAAGCATTCATTGAGGCTTTACCTCATTATTTGTTCTTCATAGCTAAAGTGAGAGAGGATGGCATAAGGCCAGCACCCAATCACATATTTATCTCTTTCCCGAAAATACTGGGATAGCCAATCAATCAAGGAACATAGACCACAAGTTTACAGACTATATAATCTTAAGATCTTCTACATACATTTTCATTGTCTTTAAAAGTTAAGTCTTAGCTTTAAAAATAAAAGTGAACTATGAATGCAACATAATTTTTAATATTATGATAAGAAATCATAAGGATGAAAATAGCAAATTTAAACAATACTCAAAATAAGGACAGGTGATTGGCCTAAGAAACTTCTTCATGAAGCTTTATCTGGACCCAGAGATTAGGCAAACTTCCACCAGACAGAGGAAAGAGTATTGAGTAACAAGCAAAGGTGTGTGTAAAGTCATACAGGGTGGGAATAATGATATAAAGGAGTGTTTGAGGACTGACCTTATTAAGGTAGATATAAGCACATATGGAAATTGGTAAGTAAAAAATCTACCTACTTGTCTTAGTTACTGCTCTATTACTGTGAAGACACACTATGACCAAGTCAATTTATAAAAGATAACATTTAACCAAGGGCCTGATTGCAGCTTCAGAGGGTGATTCTATGATCATCATGGTAGAGAGCATGGCAATATGCAGTCAGGCATGACACTGGAGCAATTTCTCAAATTCAATCCACAAACAAGAGATAATGAGCAAGAAGAGACTGGACCTGTTGTTGGCTTTTGACTCTTCATAGCCCATCCCCACCAGTGACACACCTCCTCCAACAAGGTCAACCTATTCCAGAAAAGACCACACTTTCTAATTACTCCTTAAACAGTTCCACCAACTATGGACCAATCATTAAATTATATGAGCCAATGGGTGTCACTCTCATCCAAACCATCACACCAGATAAAATGGAACAGCTTTAAAACTGTCCTATAAGAATGGCAAGACCAGTCTGTACTTTGATTCTGCATTAGGCTTGGGGAGCTGTGCTAAGATAAAACTGGATGAGGTTGAGGTAGTGACAATAGGCACAGGCATTACTGTTCAAATTCAAGACAGTCCTCAGTGGTTGATCCTAACTTATACATCTTGAATTAGAAGATAGCCTTGAGGAAAATCATGAGATTTAAAGGAAGTGTAAATGCATGCCACAAATCTAACTACATCTATGACTGTCCATCATGTTAATGGTATATTTATAAGCTCATAAATGTCCTGTATTCAATTATTCTCACAGATTCCTGACATGTGAAAAATAAGAAATTGTATATTTTATTAGAGATATCAACATAAAATGAAGAAATTATTACAGTCTGGGGAGCTTGGAGAGCTATTAAATTCTGGTCTCAAATTTTGTTGTTAGCATTTTCTGATTGCTTAGATGTAAAAAAGTTACATTATCTCATTGAAAAATTGCTTAACTCTTCTACAAAAAAGCAAGCCTACTCATCTTTATCTTCTCTTAAAATTAAATCAATATTTATATAAAACTATTAAATGTATTTCTTAGGTCTTCAACAATTATGTCTAATCCACAACAATATCTGTATGTGCTTACATTTTGTCCACAAAATCCATATTCTGAATTTGATTTTTGTATGCTATAGATATTTCTAGAGATGATTTTATTATACTCTCATTGGTAGCATTGAACATGAACTCTAGATTTGCTATCATTTAGGTTGTATTTCCTATTTAGAAAATGTGTTACCTTGATGGCCAATTTTAGGCCAGCAGTAATGGTTGTGATTTAATGTGCATGTTCCAGGATATCAAAACACTTATTTTAAGTAAATATTGAGATAAAGAGGTATGATTTATGTTTCATCTACCAAAAAGATATATGTTTGATTTTTCTCCTCCATTTTACTTTGACTGTTGGAAATATTAGAACTTTTCTCTGCTTGAATCTTGTTAATCATTTCCCTACATGGCCTTTTCTGATGAAATAAAAAATAATAACATTAATATTAAGATAATTGGAAATGTATATATGTAATATTCTACATCACCTAAGAATTGGTACTTTTACTCTTTATTTTATCTTACTAACAAAATTCTTCATGTAGGGGATGAAATGACTAATGAGAGGAAATAAAAGTCTAAATAACATAAAGAAGGAAATATGCGTGGCTGTTATATGCACACATTGGCATGGGGCAAGTGATAGATAAGTAATTCTTTGAAGATGATAATTGCCACTTATATAAATTATATGCTGCATTTGGGTTGCTCATGCCCTGACGGGAGACAAGTTTACAATGTGGACTCTGTTACAGCTGCACTCTATTTCCATAACTGGCCATCTTTCAGAAACTGCCACACATGTTGGATAGTCATCCATCTGTTAGGTTGGCTATTCGTGGAAAGAGCATAATTTCCACCCCGTTCTTCCCTTGGGTCACTGGCGGTTTTCAACTCCAACAGAATAAGTCACAAATCAGACTCCAAACTGGCTGTAGCAAAGGGATTAATTATTTTCTTTCTCCATCAATAAGTCCATCCTCTGAAGTTTAAAATCTTTTAGACTTCCTTCACGTATCAAATTGTGTATACTATCATATCATCAGCAAATATCGGAAGTTTGACTTCTTTTCCAATTTGTATCCCTTTGATCTCCTTTTGTTGTCTTTTTTGTTTTTTGTTTTTTTGTTTTTCAAGACAGGGTTTCTCTGTGTAGCTTTGGAGCCTATCCTGTACTCGCTCTGGAGACCAGGCTGGACTCGAACTCACAGAGATCCGCCTGCCTCTGCCTCCCGAGTGCTGGGATTAAAGGCGTGTGCCACCAACACCCGGTCCAAATTGTGGGTCTTATATTTGACTGTCTTTCAAAATTTTCCAGTATCTAAGTTAATGTTACTGACATCTGGCAAATGAATCTGAAGATCAAATATAAACAAAAATCAAGTAAATCGGGATAATCTACATTAATACTTAAATTACTTACAAATATACTTTTAAATTGCTGTTGTGATTTAAATAATATGAAAGTTCTATTTAATACTTTAAATTTTAATCTATTATATAAAAAATTAAATGCTATGGATAACTATATCTATATCTGATAACCAGTATTGACCACATGCCCTCTCACTTCCCCCTTAGAAGTCATCATTATCTTAAATGTTCATAGCATTTAATTTTTAAAATAATACATCTTTGGTATTTTGTTAAAATGATTAAAAATTTAGAATCAGAACATTTCCTATTTTGTGTCTGCTATCTATGAGATAGGCTTTGTTTTTGTGAACACTTATTTGAAATTGACTAAGATTTATTAGAATAAATGACATGTAAAGGCATCACAAACTCAAAGTTATTCTCATGAAAAATTCATAAGTTTAGTTATAATTTCCCTTACCACTTTTGGAACAGCAACAGCCTCCAAACCAAAATGTCTTGTTTACTTAGCATGCTTAAAATATTCACTAGATTAATTTTTAAAGAAAAATGAACACAGAACAAAATTTGAACATGATGGGATGCAGGATACCTTAAAAACAAGAAATATCACATTATATGGATACAAGAAATGTGGCATTACATGGATACTGTGGTAAGAGAAGTGAATAAATGTCATTCTAAGAATCAAGAATCATGTTAGCTCTGCACCAAAAGATCTGAGATCTGGCACAATGATAAGTTTCTCCAATGGTTTTAGATGTGGTTTTACTCTCAAAGTATTTGGCTCTATGCTATGTCTAATGATTTTTCAGTTTGTATGTGTTTATGTTCATATTTCATTCAGTTGCCACACCATCTCCAAAAAGTCTCTCTCTCTCTCTCTCTCTCTCTCTCTCTCTCTCTCTCTCTCTCTGAGTGTGTGTGTGTGTGTGTGTGTGTGTGTGTGTTACTGTTGTGTTTTCTGTTGTTAATTTCCATCTTTGCTTGGGTAACTATTATTATCTCACCCAGTCAGCTAAACCAAAACATGTCCCAGTGCTAATGGAGTACAGCTTATTATATCTACAAAACATTTTATCATCTCAGTATTTCATTTTTTCAATACAACTGACTATAATTATGAGAAATCTTGGCTCTATTGATAAATACATATATTGACCCTTTTCCAGTTCTACTGATTGTAATTTTTTTGGACTGGAAGAAACATGCTATACTAAGCTGTCAGTGCATCGTTCTGTGATGGAAAATAAGAAATTAGTTTAAGCTTTGGGGTAAAAAAGAACACTGCATAATTAGCAAAGTTTTTCCATGGACTAAGAAAAGTGGTGAATATAAATAGGAAAGCAGAAAAGTGACTCCTCTTAGAGATGAAAACTGATGAATATGCAGAAAAGTTGGGAATGGGTAAAATAAGGGGCATCCTGGAGATCAGTGGATACAGTAATGGCAGAAAGAGCCCAAGTCAGTAAACTGAGAGAACACAGCATAGGACTGGGACCTCCATTGTAGGCTTATAGAGATGGAACAAGTTACTGTTGCAGCAAGTAGCAATATTTGTTGGGCTTGAGCTCTGTGACCTAGGCTGAGCTGAAGTGAGAGAAAAAATAACAGCAAGAAAGGGAGTGTGGAGGAAGAACTGAGTAGGAAACAAGAAAGGGTGATTCCTGTTTCCATTCCCATGATCTAGCCACCCACTGTACTCAGTTTTATTTCTTATCCAATTTGGTCACTAAGTGTTAATTCCAGAGCTAACACACTCTATGTTCTGAGTTATATCCAAAGTGAATATGAGAAACATAGTAGTGCCTGAACTTCTGAGGCTTATTTAAAAACCAATGTAAAATAATGAATATATAATGATACATTTAAATGACATACTGTGCCTTATGGAACAGCAAATGATATAGATTTATGGAAGATATAAAAGGACCTTATTAACAGCAAGGAGGTGGGGAAATGCATCTGTAAAAACAGCATTTTCTGAAGGATAATGCTTCTATAACAAGGAGGGATAATACTGCTTCAAGTTGGAAACTAATATGGGTGAATATTTTGGGGTGAGCTACATTTGCTGTGCTTCAGGAACAATAGATTAGGGTTACTGAAGCTTGGTCAGCAACAAGGAGGGAGAAGTGACAGAGAAAGAGGTAAAGCAAAGAGCCAAAAATAACTGGAACTCACTTAAAGTTATATATGTACATCATGCTGTTTTGATATCACTGTAATTTTTAGCTTGTTTTGCTGTTGTTGTTGTCATTTTGTTTGTTTAGAGATAGGGTGTTGTTATATAACAACACACACACACACATGTGTGTGTGTGTGTGTGTGTGTGTGTGTGTGCGCGCATGCGCGCGCGTGCGTGTGCGCATAGATAGATAGATAGTTAGATAGATAGATAGATAGATAGATAGATAGATAGATAGATAGATAGATAGATAGATATATGGGGGTATATTCCTCCTGCCTCAGCCTTCCTAGTTTGGGGATCATGGGGAATTATCTGAGTTAAGATTACTACTGTTGTGATAAAACATCATGAAAAAAAGGAACTTGGGGAGGAAAAGGTTTATTTGACTTACATATCACAAGTCACAATCCACTAAAAGAAACCAGGGCAGGAATTCAAACTGGGCAAAATCCTGGAGGGGATACTGATAGAGACCATTTCGGGTTACTGTTTAGTGGATTGCTCCTTTTCATTGTAAATCTACATAAGACTAATCACTAATAATCATTGGATGCAGTCAAACTAGATGGTCTTGAAAATCTCTTGCACCCAGGGACATTAGTTCAAAACTTTTCAATTTCAGCTTCAGCAGACTTTTTTTGTACAGGGCCCAAAGTCAGCCAATTCTTTGTCCAAATAGCACAGGAATTTTCTCTAGCCCAGATAATATTGTTCCATTCTGAAATCTCTTGAGCTGAGCCCCTACACTCCACATTGTCCTCAGTACTACTGCTTCTGTGGTTCTACTTGCATGGCCCTTTAAGCCCCACTTTAAAAAGTCCAACCACATTTCTAGTACCAAAGCCTTCCAAATGGCATAATCAGGCCATCACAGTAATACCTTAGTCCCTGGTACTGACTCTTTCCTTAGTTACTATTCTATTCCTATGAAGGGACAACATGATTTATAAAGAGAAAGTAATGAACTGGGGGCTTGTTTACAGTTTTAAATGTTTAGTCTATGATCATCACAGTAGCAAACAGGTAGGAATGATCAATAGGTATCAGGCAATGAGAGAGGGAGAACAGAGACTGGGCATAGTGTGGGTTTTTAAAACCTCAAAGCCCACCCGAAATGACATACCTCCTTCAACAAGCCACATCTGCTCCAACAAGGTCACATCTCCTATTCCCCAAGCATTCAAACATATGAGCTTGTGGAGGTCATTCTCATTCAATCTACCACAGACATGCATCACCACATCTAACCTGATTTTGCTCTGATTTTTAAGAGAAGCCAATAGAAGAGAAAAATGAATGAAATTATATTTGCACTGCAGTTAAGGAAACATTGAAGTTCAACAAGTTAAGCCATAATTTTATATAGAACACTCCCAGTATAGATACTATAATGGATACTGGAATTAACTTTGGAAGTAAGTAAAATAGAACACAGCTATCTAAGATATAAAGTGGCCATATTTTGTGTTTCATCATAGGCTTTCATAAATTCAGTCATAAAGCATGAACTCTAGGCTGTAAGATCAGTATTCAATTGAATAGATTCCACGTGTCATCTTTGAAATGTAGACTGCTATAAAAATCCTCTATCTCTCTGTCTCTCTCTGTGTGTCTCTCTCTCTTTGTCTCTCTCTCTGTCTCTCATTGTCTGTCTCTCTCTCTCTGTCTCTGTCTCTCTGTCTCTGTCTCTGTCTCTCTCTCTGTCTCTGTCTCTCTCTCTCTCTCTCTCTCTCTCTGTGTGTGTGTGTGTGTGTGTGTGTGTATTAAGAGAGATGAAAATTCTAATTCTTAAGTGGAGGTGCCTGTGAAATTTCAATATGGGGAGATCATGAAGACTGCTAATTAGTTGTAAAGGTCAGAAGAGATAGTTATACTCATATAGAAATAATCTGTAAATGTGAGATATCAAAGCTACAGGATTATTTGAGACCACTCAAACAAAGCCCTTCATTATTAGAATCATCACAAGCTTGATAATAATGAGGAGTAAGAAAAGAAAGACTGAGAAGTTGTAGTCAGGAAAACATGATGAGGACCTCAAAAACATGATGTGAGAGAAGCCCAGAGGAGAGGTTTCTTTGTAAGAAAAAGACTGAGATGTGGTCTAGGTGTTGACTTATCAAAAGTATGTGAGGGAAAGCAATCTAAAGTAAACTGAGGAGTGGGAAGGGGAGTAGTGGTAGAAAAAATAATAGGTATCCACCCCTAGGAAAAGAGGTTGGTCAGTGTAGAGAGAAAGATCAGTTGACATAAAAATACTTAAATTTTTACTCTGAATGGAGATTTGGAAATATTTTGAAAGTTTCTTTTTAAATCCTGTCAGAGATAGCAGTTACTATCCAGCAGTCAAAGAATAGGATTCTAGTATGAGCTATATAGAATATATGCTTTATTTTCCTGGTTGATAATAATTATAATTAAGTCACATTATAACCTGGATAAAGAGTTAAAATGATTTATTCTAAATCAATCGTAAAATATTTTAAATCCATCACTTTATAGATAAATAACCTGAAGCTCAGAAAATTAACAGAACTAACTATTGACCTAGAGAAGTCCAAATCATGTAACTCTTGGTCTAACACTATTTCCACAGTTGTCTCAATACAGAGAGTATCCTTAGTCTCTCAATCACAAGAGAGATGCTGGCTCCTACCCAAAACCAAATTGCTGGCACAGTTAAACTGTGATGTAATACAATACATATTTCAACATATTTCAGGGGTTTCCAGCTCTCTGGAAGTTCCACGGAAATAACTTTCTACAGAAATTTTGGCATGCCCTCAAGGGTGTCATTCTAAACCAAGTAGAAAACAGAAGCTGCTTTTTAATAGTTAGCTACTATTGTGAGATCCACTAGAAGTATTGATCAGTTTAGCTAGTAAGTGAATGGCTTTTAGAAAGGCTTTAAAAACAGATTCCAAAGATCATTTGTCAAGCTGAGAACATCCAAAGACGTTGGACTGGAAAATCCAAAATTCTACTGAAATTAATATTGGCTGTGTACTCTTTTTTTAATTAAAAATGAAGCAATGAAAATTAAGTTTATTACATGATTTGCCATAGTTGCTTAGGAAAAAAATTATGTTTTCACTCATACAGTCTTAAAAATTAGAAAATTAGTTTAGAAGGCAAATGCCTTTTAAGAGAATTACATTAAGGTGCGAGTAGAGTTTATTTTTTATTATGGCAATAGCTGTGTACTTTTTTATTAAAGGGATGGGCTTCATTTTCTACTGTGGGGGTAAAATATTAAAATATTATGAGAGAGGAGAATTATTCATCACCTTTTTATGCCACTTACAATAGATTTTCTCATTGAATAGTTATTTTGGAAAAAGGGATATAACTCTGTTGATTTTGCTACTGTGTTTCATCAGCCATCTTAGAGTGAAAGATTTCTAGAACAGTCTTTGGAGCACCAAGAAAGACCTGTATGGTTGATAAAATTGCAAGAAAGAGAAGCTAGGGAGAGATGGCTCAATGGACAAAGTTCTTGCTGCACAAGCATGACGACTTGATTTCAGATGCCTCAACACCCATGTGAAAGAAGAGCATAACCATGTGTGTCTGTAGCTCATTCTACAGCAGCAGAGAAGGCAGATCCTTAGACCTAGCTGATGTTACTCTAGTGTAATTGACAAGCTCAGGGTTAGTGAGAGATCCTGTCTCAAAACAGTAAGGTGTAGAGCAATAAAGACAACCAACATCAGCCTCTAACTTCCACATGCACAAATATACATACATAAACAAACACACACACACACATACACACATACACACACCGAGACAGAGGGGAGAGGAAGAAAGAACTGTTGCAACAAAATAATATTTTATATATTTAAAGGCAGGAATTTGGAAGATATTATACATATTATACAGTTGATCTTTCGGAAATTTGACAGGTAGACAGCAAACTGCATCTGCATCTCTCTCAAACACCTAAAATTAATAAGTTTAGGAATATATTGTTGGGGCAATGATAAGGCATTTGAAAGGAAGTTTTCTCATTTGATCTTGAATTTTGATCATTCAAGTGGATAACATAGATATATGTATAGTTGAATATGGTAGCCATTTGTCCCATGTGGATGATAAGCTCTTTAAATGTAAATAACCTAGATTGAGATATGTTGAAAGTATATCATGACCACTTGGTTCCAAAACCTGAGTATGGGAAGAGATGTAAAATATCCCTTTATAATTTATTTTATGAAAAAATCAGTATTTTACATTAGGTCACTGAAATTCTACTATTGAAACTAATTTCACCTTTCTCTTAATCTGACTGCCAGAAGGTGTATTTTGTATGTAAAGTCTCTGTTAGGGTTTACATTGAATTTCTATTGCACATAGTTTTTATTTACTGTTTTTACCTTGTATGTAGCTTGTCAACAAACTCTTCTCATTTTGTTTTGCTAATAGGTGAACAATAAGTAATAAAAGACAATTTTAGTTAAAAATTAGTTTAAGACAGTTTGAGATCTAGTAAAGGAGATAACAAACTTAGTGAAAGAGACCATGGACAGCTAAATGTCACAGCGTATTTCCCCAAGTGGACATATAAGTGTCCTGCTCTCCTGACACAGTCCTTTCTACATGTAGTAGAGTGATGAGATTGTGGTAAAACCAAAGTGTCTGTGTAACATTTTTAACAGAGTGATTTCAAGTGGTGTCTGGGAAGTACCACATTGGTGTGGCAGGGGTGGGGGAGAAGGGGCTTCTGTCAACTTCTACTAACCAGAAATGCATTCACTTCCTCATATTTCAACAAATAGTCACTAAAATTCTTTATTTGTGCTACATATTAATTAGTATTCAAAATGATATCTAATTAAAGTGAGTTTAAATATCAACTGTTTATTTAAGGAATTTTCAAAACAGAGAAAGAGAATAAATAAAGATGATATTTATATATGTATAGTTGAATATAGCATTTATGGACTTCTCACATGTGTTCATCCTTTAACCAATAACTGTGTGATATTATCACACTGTGTGATATTGACTTGCATAATACAAATATATACATAATGAAAACTAAGTAAATTCAGGTGTTCTTGTCTCCGTTGTAGAATTGTTTGTCTGTAGTGGATAACCATAGAAGGTTATTAGCAAGCCTGTGACTACTGAAAACAAGTCTATCAGTAACTGTGTTTGATAACAAAGACCTTCAATACCTAGCCGTGTTTTATGGTAAAATTTCATCTTGTTTGTACAAATTCCTTTCTTATACTAGAGTTGGGAATTATAATTATCATTTTATCATATAATTTCACCCATTTTGAAATTCAGATGATTTATCACCCCTTTCTTTTCTTTCTTGTTTGTTCTTTTAACAAGACTGGTATTATAAAAGTAGATTTTCATATAACAAAGTTTTAAAAGCCATGTGGTGGCACATATCTTTAACCGGCACTCAGGAGGTAGAAAAAAACCAAGTAGCAACCAAACAAAACATGGAACTTTAATACATGCAGGGCACTGTAACTCCCCAGAAAAAAAAAAAAAACTGCAAGAGTACTCCATTAAGAACTTGAAGATAGATAATGTACTAGATTCTGCATCCAGATTGGTGGTGCAAAAATATATGGAAGAAATGATAAGTATTCAGCATTGGGGCTCATCTAAGTGATTGATGACTAATATTTTATTTAGTATTTTAAATAATTATACGTTATACACTTATGCATATAGTTAAGGAGTAAATTGAGAAAACAATTTAAGTAACTTTTCAGAGCTACATGGACATGATTCAAACCTCCTAATCCACCCCCAGAAAAGTCACTTTTAATCACTAAATTCGACTATCTCCTGCTAAACATAAATAAGTAAAGTTTGGTGATGAATGAAAGACATGCAAATCTGATACATGAAATAATATGAAATGGGAAGACTGTGCTTCTGCCAGCAAGCACAGAATATTGCAAGAAAGATGAGGTAAGTATGTCATTTCAGGTTGGTGGAGGCATGGCCCATGAAAAATTGAGAATAGCAGAGAATGTTAGTGCTAGAGCATTGAATGCACAAAAAATCAAGAATAGTCTTGTCCTAACAATGATAACTGTAGCCAAATGATGATACTTGGACTGTATATATTTCAGTAAGGAATTAGTATTTGAGTAGTTTAAAGTTTCTGAGAATGAAATTGACATGATTAATGTGTTCTGTGAGTAACCACTCAAGTAAATGTGAAGAATTAGAATCAAAGATGCTATTCACACATTTAATAGTAAAATTAATAAACATAATAGTAGAAATACCAGTGAAAATGGCAGTAAAAATGACTCCTTTGAAAAACCTCATAGAGCCAGAATATTTACAAAAATGTAGTGGGTATCAGGCTATGGATGATGATGGTGGAAGAGTATGGAAATTGAGACACATTCTGCCAGGGTTGTAGAGATTGGTGAGCTGAGTCAGGAAAAGAAAACTGAGGGCCCATTTGAGAGGTGCAGGATAGTGAATCTATTTGCTTTGATACATGTTTTCATGAAGTATCCACACTTTAATTATGTACCAAATGTTATGCTATGCTTTATTGTACTAGAGAATGAAAGAATCCCACAATAATACAACACCTCTACTTTTTCCAGAAGTTTGTTTTATAGAAGTAGATTAGTATTATTTGTTTAATTACAATGCAATAAAAAAGGTGAGGATAGCATGACTCACTTCAGAAAGGTTTTGAGGACTTTCATGAAGCAATAACCAGTATTCAAACAGAAAGCTGAGTCATGAATGATCATCATCCAAATTAGAAAAGAATAAGGAGATTTCAAGAAAATGAAGCCTCGCATTTCAGGTCCTTGTAGGAAGAAAAATTTGGAAAGTTTGAAAAAAACTACAGGAAAAGTCTGTAAGGATAATGCTAGAGAAACGGTATCTTATGATGTACAAGTAGACCACATATATGTTTAGGATAACTTTGAAATATTTTTTAAAAGGAAGTAAAATTTTCAAAGGAAATTTGAGTTGATGAAAGACTAACTTGAAACCTTCACTGTAGCACTAATGAGAAATGCTGATACCTAGAACTCACACTGAAACAATGATGTGGAGACATGCACAAAGCTTTTGGAAAATTCCTGGAGATCATAGGAACTGGGTTTTCTGAATATCAGAGGAGACATGACATTAGTTTCAATGAATGTAGTACTTGAAAGTATGAAGGAGACACTGGTAAGGATATAGGCATTGGAATGAGAACAGAATAGATCTCTCTGCTATTCCCAGAAGTGAGGAACACTAGAGGACAAAAAGTTTCCAGTAGGAAAATGGTAGTATCTGGGACACTCAGAGAATAAAGGATGTTTGTGAGGCAGATCAGTGTCTTGCTCTTATTCTTATTACCTTGCCATGTTCACTAGTAGGTCTGCTGTCAATGTCATACCAAGAACCAGCAGAAAATGACTAAAGAATCAAAATTTCTAATATTCATTCTCTTTCCCTCTTACCTTACTTTGCTGTGTGACTCTACTTGCAGAAATTACTAAGATCAAAGATAAACTATCATAACGTATTTAGCCCTGGTTTGTTATGATAAATCTTTCTGCCAAAGCTGCCCAAGCCCTACGGCCACGTGGGCGGTCTCCACCAACCGCCCAAGTTCTGCCCGCCGTGTGGATGGACAAAATAATACAGAGACATATTAGGTACAAATCTGATTGGCCAATGACTAGGATTCTCATCTGTTAGCTCAGTCTTAATTATCATAAATCTATATATTTTATAAGACTTATAGAGGATGCCTTCTGCTGGCACCCTCTCTTGCTGGTGGCTCACATCCCGCCACTGGAGGAGGCAAAGGGGACAGGGGACACTTCCTGTTTCTCCTTTCTTAAATATGAGTCTCCTTGCTGTGTCACTTCCTACCTGGAACACCACTTCTCTACCACATTTTCCAGAATCCTCTTTGACTCCTAGTCCTGCGTAACTTGCTGCCTCATTGGCCAAACAGTATTTTATTTATCATCCAGTAAGACAAACACACAGAAGCACTTCCCCCATCACTGGTTCAAGAGCTGTGGGGAATGGAAAGCATACAATCAATAGTAAGGGCTACATGACTTCTCAGGACAAAAATAAAGCACAATTACCAAGGGACTGATAAGTAAATTGTGAGCAAAACAAAACAGCAGCTTTCTGCCACTATACACATTAAAATATATATCAAATATTTTAAAAGTGTAAAATTAAAGCATATGCCTTGTATTGGAAGACACAGATGGAACTCTGTGTCTGGGTTCAAAGGAGGACAGTGCTTGATACATAGATGCGAAAGGTTATTGGGAGAAAAGTAATAACTGAGGCTGCAACTACATGTAGTAAGAAGAGTTCTCAGACTACAAAATCCCAAAGAGTGAGCAGAGGAAAGAGTCTGGTAATGGAGACCAAGGAAAGTTGGAAAGAAAAAAGCTCATTAATAATCTTTAAAAATATAGTTTTAATGAAAATGGTAATTAAAACTATCACTTGGCAAATAAGCATTGAGGAGTTAAGAATAGCTAAGAAATATAACCAAAGACTTACCTTCATAGTATATAGTTTGAGCAAGTGCTTGCTCTAAACTAGTGAAAACAGAATAATCCAAATGGGAGTACTGGGATGATGGTAATTGTGAAGATAAATTAATCATGTGTTTTTTTTTTTTCTTGAATAACTCCAGCTCTATTGATATGGATACTAAACGAATGAGTCAAATGTAATATTACATTCAAAGAGGTACTGGGAGAATAAAGAAAAAATAGATGGTATCAAATATGATGAGAGAATTTGAAGTGCACCCTGAAGAATAGGTATGTGTCAGGATTTATATTGCTATAATAAAAGCTCATGACTCAATCAACTTGGGGAGGAAAGGGTTTATTTCATCTTATAACCCTCAGGTCATACTCCATCACTGAGAGAAGTCTGGGCAGGAACTCAATGTAAGAAAGAGCCTGTATGCAAGGATAGAAGCAAAGTCCATATAAGAATACTACTTACTGGATGGCTTCTTAGACTTGCTTGGCCTGTTTTCCCATACAACTCAAACCACCTGTTCAGGGATAGCAATGCCCACAATGGGCTGTACCCTACCACATCAAAATTAATCAAGAAAATATTCCAAACACTTGTAAATAGAGGAATTTTCTCAATTAAGATTCCCTCTTCCCAGATACATCTAGGTTTATATCACATTGACAAAAAACAATCAGAGCAGAGTAAGAACAGGAATAAAATTTTTGCAAGGACAGGAGACAAATGAGCAAAGATGATACATTCTAGTGTGCATGGGATTACTTAAATTCAATCTGACAATAGAAGGTAAGCTTCAGGGGACCCTTTGGCAAACTGGGAGGGAATATAGCTGAGTCCAGCTGGCAGGCCAGGATGTCAAAAAAACCGTTGGAAAAAAAGGCAGACTGAAAGGTCCAGATGCCAAAACTAATACTTAAAATGAAACTAGAAAGCTATTTGAGAAATACAAAAAAATGAAACACATTTGTGGGTTCCTAGACAATCCAGGTAAGGGCCACTAAGGCTCTGAATAAAATGTATATGTGGAATGAATGACACACAGTACCAAATTCAATGAAAATGATGAGAGAAGAAGAGGAAACATCAATATTGTCTCCAAATTTTGAGAGAAAACATTAGAATGATGAACATAGGAAATAATTGAGACTCATTTTGAGAGTTTTTTTAAAGCTGAAAATATCCCTGCTGAATCTGTTTCATTGATTGCCTTACATCTGGCTGTGCACACAATGAACTGCAAAATTATTGTAGACTGAAATAAAAATAGATAAAGCTGTCACAGTGACCAGCATGCTCTGTTATTCCCCTGTCTCTTGAAGCATAGAAATATTTTAAATGTGACATTTGATTTGAAAATTTATATCCAGAGGTAAGAATTATTGACAACATTTAGACACTTTCAATGCTTCGAGGACAAATTAGTAGAGTTCATTATTTTCTTAAAGATAATCCACTCAGTCTTAAGGTCTTGCTCACTATAGCTCAGAATACTGGAGTCATAGGTTAAAGAGCATAATGGTATTCAAATGCTAGATGCCTGCTGATTCCACTTGGAAAAACTAACTCCATGGAAGATGAAAGAATAGAGAAATAAAGATACTCTTAGGTTTGGCATAGACAAGATTCTGTAAATGAGAAAAAGAAGCCAAGAATAGATCAAATATTTCTTGTAATTCTATCTAATTCAGATACTCTTCTGTAGACATCATTTCAAAATATCACATAATTTTAATAATTATTACTAGGCAGGCAGCTCCATTCATTTGTGGATTAATGAATACTAGAAATTTAAACAAAATACATTTTATTTCATTTTAAATAGAATTGTGAGATAAATATTAGCATGCCTTAGTAGAATAAACATTTTAAAGATGTGATCCAGAGAGCTGAAGTAGCAGTTATTAGTCTCACTCATATGTGAAACAGTCAAATTTAATATCTGTGACTTCATGAGTTGAAGAATGTTTTCATTGAGCTATATTCTGTCCATTTCTTCTAACTTTTGGTTCTAAAGAGCACTGTTGGTTCTATCCTAGATGTTGGCATAAAGCACCCATCAACTTACACTTTCTCAGAGTGCAAAGTGTTGTCTGGAATCTATTTGGCTCCTCTAGTGCTTACAAAACACTGGTTCAACAGGAAAGTATATCATAAATGCCTGTTAGCTCATACTGTAGGCTGCTAGCTCACGATCATACCTTCTAGTGTGCCAGGGTAAATGGATTCCTTTTCCCTTCTAATCATTGAGTTTCTTATTCAGACTGCATGTGTTCTATCAGAATAACTGTCAATCTACTTTTTGATAGTTTGAAATTACCTCTCTCAAAAAAACCCAATAATAACCATAAAATAGTTTCATGACATAGATGTTCTATGAGGAGCTAAATTGTTTCCCATTTTTAACCATCCCTCTTAATTCAATTATCACAGCTAAAGCAAATGAGCACTGATAAATTAAAACCTTTAGGAAAAAATAAAAAAGCACACAAATGATTGTCTTGCCTTCTGAGATTCTGAAGATATACATATATATATATATATATATATATATATATATATATATATATATTTAAATTGTGTAAATTAACTCTCTGTGACACTACTGATATTTTACTGTAGAATTTAATACATGACAGTGTCTACCTATAGACTTATGTGCAATGTAGACATCATTTATTATGATCTGTTTCTTGTTTTATGGTAGGAAATGGTCTTAATAAACAGAGAACACCAGAAAGTAGCTATTTGAGCCACCCACAAATAGTATTATATGTATTTATAGAATACAATGCAATGTTTTAATACACTCTCACATTTGGGAAATGATTAAATTAAGCTAAATTAAATGTATTGCCTGCCATTTGTTGTGTGGTGAAAATATTTGAAATTTACATGTTCTCCTGGATGTCTTTTTCTATTTTTCCTTCTCTCATTTTAAGAAGTTTGTCAATCTCTCCCCTTCCCTCTGTAAGTGTAAATTCTTTGGTTGGACAGTATAGAATTTTCTGAGCTCTGGGATGAATAATCCTACAGGGACAATCCTTAGGCTCCATGCTACACTTGTTAACACCATTGTTAAAATATTTTATAATATCCTAGGCCTGCAGTCCTACACTGCCATGACCTTTCTGCTATTGAGGGACTTGTGTCTTAAGGTCCAGAGTTGGTATGGCCAGACACAAATGATGTTGACAAAATACAAGTACAATTTCTTGGGACTGCATACATCCAGACCTTGAGGCCCTGTTCATGGACATTGATCTGGGATCAGGAGTTGTTGGGATCTGTCTGTTTCAAAGTGTAACCCAGCAGTGAGTTTCACATCAACACCTGTGTTTATCATCCTGCCTGACCCCTAAAAAATGGAATCTTCATACATATTGTGCTGTCCAAGGATGGTTTAATGGAGAAGGAAGCTCCTTAGCCCCTGAGACCAAATTAAGCTTGGTAACATTTGAGGCTTGCAATTTTAAGAACCAGTGAGTTCTCGTAGTACAGTTAGGTACTGAGCACAATGGGACTGGGAGAGTATATATGCAAAACTATATATCCATCCTACCAGGATAGTTTGCTTATATCCACAGGTGGCCCAAAGACTCTGCTTATGAGACTAGGCCTGTACATAGAAATATTTTGTTTCTTTACCACTTTTTCTTGTCGTTGTTAGTGAAGTGGGCCTGACACCAAACTTCAGGGAAAAATTCTATGGTAGTTTTGGTGACCTGTCCCCAGCAGGAAGAATCTCATTCCCTCTTCTGCTCCCTAAGGTTGGGAGACAGACCATGTAGATTCAATCACTTAGCTGCAAGACTAACACACTTATAGTGTCTTGGTGCTTGGTACCTATATGTTGGCAAGATATTGGTGACTCTGCTTAATTCTGGGTTTTGCTATGGTGGTCCTGACAATAGGTTTCAAATATAAAGCTGTGAGTTAAATTTTGTCTCTGCCAAGTGGGGAGCAACTCTCTATATTTCTATTGGTTTGTCTGGTAAGGGGGAGATGATGGAACCACTTTTTCTGCCTTTGTCAATGTATCTTTTCTAACTAGCATACTAAACCTAGACAGTGTGGATATGGACTGTCACACAGGTTCTTATCTGTTGTAAAAGTGTAGAGATGGTCATTAGGGAATCACTCACCTGCCAAGTTTTTCTGCCTTTGAAAATAGTCTCATAAACATTTCACTGTGGCTGAACATATCATTAGGAAATGTGATTGTTTCTCTCTTATATTTTTGGTTGTGAGCCTAGCCTTTAATGGCTGAGCCATCTCTCCAGCCCAGTTTGAAGAAACATGAAACAGATCCTAAAGATGGATGATTTTTCACAGAGAAATACATTTTTTCTATCTCCAAGCTTCAAAGATAGAGTTCCTTTTGTCGTACATTGACAGGTTATGTTTTGACAGGATTTAATGTATTAAATTGTTGCACTGCCCTTTAGAACAGTCTGGGCACAGGTTTGTGCTAGTGTAGATGATGAATGCGTGTTCTTAATTTAAAATTTAAACTGTCCATGTGGCCAGAATTTGCTATTTTGTAAAAGTTTCAAAAATAAATGCCTTCTAAAGCACCAAAAAAAGAGAAAATGTAATTGTTAATACTTCATTTTAGTAATTCTTTAGTCTGCTTTCAGATGGTTCTAATTAAGATAAGTATTATCTATACCTCATTTAAAACTAAAAAAATATTTTTCTTAGCTGGTTTTAGACAACTTCAACCATCTGTTTGTCTTAAAATCTAAACAGAACATATTCTTTACAATTCTATTCTTTCTACTTATTTCTACATTATAGCCCCCTGGAACATGAAGATTAGAATTATTTCCTAGAAGTATCTCTTCAAGCAAAGTAATAACCATTATCATACAGGTAGCATGAGACAATATAGAGTACAGATGCCTTAAGCGATATAGTCCTGGATTCAAATCCTGATTCTGCCACGTATTTGCTAAACACATTTTTGGACTTATTTCAACCTAAAATTTCTTAAGTTTTTTGTACCTGTTTTTTCCTCTAAAATATGGATTAATTATATGGACTGAGACATTGCTTTTTGTTCTTTGACTGATGTAAATTCACAGTAACAATTTCATGTTTGATTACAAGTTGCCATCCAAGTCTAGTTTCAGAAGCACTCAGTCATACTTTCCAATCTACATCACTTCCTTACTTTGGTCTTTACTCACATGGTGCATATCTCTAAATATAGAAGTGTTGATAAAATAAATTTCTGTAAGGTTTTAATTATAAAGGCAAATGCATGTATATGGAGAAAGGTAGGACAGTGATGATTTCTAGGAAGACACTGATGCTCCAGACAATAAGAGGTTGTAAATAATCATGACCTATTGCCATATAAACCTGAATTTTCTGAAAATAGGGCTAAATCATCGATAAAAATAAATCTGATTTTTGAAGTCATTCCCAGCTAAAGACCAGTATTTTGGTTGTAAACTGAGACTCAGTGTTATAAATTAGTTGGTAGCTACTGCCACCAAGTGTCAGCAAAATACTTCTTCATAGATAAGCCCAGTAGACTTTAGAGGAAAACAGAGGGATCTGTGTTTCATCCTTCCTATCCCATTGGGCCATAAACACCCAAGATATGATCTTCACAAAATGCTAAAGTGTCTGCTTTCTCAAACCACACAACCTTCAAATTCTGCTACAAATGAGACTTAAGACTGCCAATGTCTTTCCCAGGAGAGTCCTCTAGTATAAAAGTAAAGGGTACAATGCATTGAATACTGACATGTTTGAGACAAAACCATAAAATTCTAAATTACTTCAACCAGAGACTTCAAATGACTGGTGTGCAAATATCAGCACTGTCACATACTTGTTTGATAATGTGAACAAAAAATTATCTGAGACACTCCTCAGCTAAAATTAGGAGAATAAATTAAATAACATGTGTATATGGGTTAGCAAGAGCCTGGAAGTGCTCAGTAGAAGTAAACCTAGCCTTTTATTATTTTGATGCCTATTTCAAAGAATTTCCATTTCTTTCATTAAATTAAGAACTTGTTTTCATTACAATTATTTCTGATATATCCATCCAATCCATAAATATATTCAAACAAACAACACAAACTGTTAGTCATGACAAGTATATTAGTTGTTTTTTTCTTTGTTGTGATAAAATGCCATGGCCAACAGCAACTTAAGGAATAGTCTATTTTGGCTTATAGTCCCAGAGGGCTAAATGTTCATAATGGCGGCAAGCAACTAGGGGAGGAATCTGCAAAACCATATGTCAACCACACACAGAAAACAGAGAGTGAGATATGGATGTAGGGCTGAGGCTATAAATCTTCAAAGTCCACGTCCAGTAATATACTCCATTATCTCTTCTAAAGCACCACCAACATGATACCAAATGTTTAAGTATTTGAGATTGTGAGGGAGATTTCTCATATAAACCATAATAACAGGATATTTTATGATTTTCCTAGTCCCAAAAAAGAAATGTACAGTGGGTTGGCAGAAGTGACATATTTTATGTTCTACATTTATGTTGGGCCACTAAGTCTTCTTTCTGATAAGTTCTCAAGTAAGGCAATTAAGCCTACATTTCATTTTTGTGACTGTATTATAAAGAACATCAATTAATATTTGTGAGTTATAGTTTAAAATATAAAATCTATGTGTAAATGCAAATTATACAATTATATACACAGTACCACATGTAGCTATCTGAACTCTAATTATTTAAAAATTGAGCATCCATCTATGAAGCAAATTGCTAACAAATAGAATGTCAATATATCTCATAGGATTCGATTCCATGTCAGAATTATTCCAGCCTTATATTCTATACCCTAACAAGTGATCATGCATACATCCCTTAAACATTTCTAGTAAAATGTAACTGATTTACTGTAAGAGGGAGCTCAAGCTATAGTGGGGTCAAATCTAGTAATTAGAATATATTAGAAATGGGTTGAACTTTCCTATGTGCAACTCTTCTCCATTGCTGTTGGATACAGTATTGAGATACAAAAACAACAGGTGACATTCTGGACCAACTCTATTTCCTTTAGAATTTGACAATACAATTTTGGGTAGAAATTTCACTTCATTTGACAGCACAAAAATCTATAATTTTGGCATAGACTATTATTCATAAATAATTTCTCCAGGACTTTAGTTTTTAATACAGATATTCAGAGTCGTGTGATTCAAAAGTCAAATCTGTATAAAAATCAGAATGGAATGCAAAAGAATCATCCTGTGTTAAAATAAAACATAGGATATAGCATATCACTGACCTCTAGCCCATGGTCTCCTAAGATTTGATAACTTCTTGGTATCCTCCACATTGGATCCCTCTGGCAGGATAAGGGGTGAGAGCAGGACTTGGCTGTATCAGAAAGGAGTTAGATCTTTCAATCTCTTATTTTTGTTTTTTATCCTCTTTTTTTCCTAGTAATATGCTTTTTGAAGTAATTTGTTGAGGGATCAATAGAAATGTGCTTATTTAATGTTCAATTCATACATAAATAGCCAACAGATACAGCAGGAAGCCAAAAGATAAATATGATATTGAATGTGATGGGAGAGGAGAAACATTTTCCAGGAAATAGTTAACACCAAGATGATAGGCATACTTATATCAGTACCATAAGAGAAATGCCCCTTCAAACTTTCAACCAAGTACACAATATATACTTTATCAAGAATATCTTTTGACAAGATCATTATCATGTTACCTCTGGATTGTTCAGAGGTAACATGAAACGGAGCAAATGTACAGTGGATGATAATATGGGAATCTCAACTTTAGCTCCCATTAAATGTTTGGCAGTGGGTTGCTATGTGATTTTTGGCATCTTCATTCTCTACCCACAATGTAAAAATAGTAAAATATGCATTTGTAGTTTTTATATAGTTGTTTGCAGGAGAACTCAGATAATTAGTGTTGCAAACTTTGAAAAGCCAAAATATAGAAAGTGGAGAATTTATTTAAATAGAATATCAAAACTATTACCTTTTGGGATGTTTTAGCAGGGAAAATGAAATTACTGGATGATAAGGGTAAAGGTCCCTTATCTGACATCTTGTAAATTTTCTTCCTGCAAGGCTAATAATAGCTAAAGAATGGTGATGGAGAAGGCAGCGTTGTTTTCTTTCCAAAGCCATAGCCACATTCTTTATCATAACCCAATTTAAATAGATTACCACATTATTATTTCTTCCTGCAACCTTTGTGGGTTTTTCAGTAAATGCACACAACTCAACTCCAGGAAATAGGAAACCTGTCAAGCTAAATCTTTTGAGGGTTTGTGAGCCAGCACCTATTATCTGGTTTGTTTCCCCTGTGAGCTATTTTTGACCGACTGTAGTAGCTTCTCATAATAGTGCTGGCTGACAAATGTATAGTCCTCTATAACTTCACTAGAATGACAAAATTGCTGAGTCATGAAGAACGGTCCTAGTGAAAGTCTGGAAGAAAGGTTCAGATTTTGCAATGTTCTTCATCCAGAGGAAGTTGAAAGCAACAAAGGTAATGACATAGTTCAATGAGGCTCAGAAACAACCATTCAGAGCTATTCGAAAGCAGCTCAGAAATTCTGCATCCTTAACTTCATAAATTATCTTCGTTTACTGTGCTTCGTTAAACCATTTTCGTCCAGAATCCTGTTCATAAAACCTCACTTTCCAGATTTGTTTCACGAAATATGCTAACGAGAACAGCTTGGATCATGGTTTTGTAAGCTCCTATTATAGATTTTTTTCAATGAGAAAATTGTAATTTCTTAAAGGAAATTTTAATCTATTTTCAATTTTGTAATTCCCTATTGTACTCTTTGAAATGTCCCCTTTCACAGCTGAGAAGCTCACTCTCACCACACTTTGTTGCCTTTTGAAATGAATTTTATGTGAATATATATATATATAATGAAGAGGCAATTTTCCTTTAGGAAACTCCAAGCAAGTTAATTTTTATTATTTTTTAATTAAATTAGAAACAAGCTTGTTTTATATGTCAATCCAGTTCACTCTCCCTCCCCTCCTCCCCTTTTGCTCCCCAGGGAGGTTGAGGCCTTCCATGGGGGATCTTCAAAGTCTGTCATATAGTTCGAGCAGGGCATAGGTTCTCCACTATGCATCTAGGTTGAGAGAGTATCCTTCTATGTGGAATAGGCTCCCAAAATCCATTTTATGTTAGGTATAAATACTGATCTACTACCAGAGGCCTCATAGACTGCCAAGGCCTCCTCACTGGCACCTAAATTCAGTGGGTCTGAATCAGTCCTATGCTGATTTCCCAGCTATCAGTCTGGGGTCCATGAGCTCCCACTTGTTCAGGTCATCTGATTCTGTGGGTTTCTCCAGCCTGGTCTTGACCCCTTTGCTCACCACTCCTCCCTCTCTGCAACTGGACTCCATGAGTTCAGTTCAGTGTTTAGCTGTGGGTGTCTGCATCTGCTTCCATTAGCTACTGGATGAAGGCTCTAGGATGGCATATAAGTTAGTCATCAATCTCACTATCAGGGAAGGGAATTTAAAGTAGCCTCTACACTATTGCTTAGATTGTTAGTTGTGTCATCCTTGTAGATCACAGACATTTCCCTAGTGCCAGATTTCTCATTAAACCTATAATGACTCCCTCTATTATGGTATCTTTTTTCTTCCTCTCTTCTGTTCTTCCCCCGACTCAACCTCCTGCTCCCTGATGCCCTCCTCTCCCCTCCTCTTCTCCCCCTCTCTTTCTCCTAGTCCCTTCTCCCCTCCCCCATGCTCCCAAATTGCTCAGGAGATCCTGTGCCTTTCCCCTTCTCTGAGGGACCATGTGTGTCTCTCTTAGGGTCCTCCAAGTTTCCTAGCTTCTCTGGAGACGTGGATTGAAGGCTGGTAATCCTTTGCTCTATGTCTAAAATCCATATATGAGTGAGTACATACCATACTTGTCTTTTTGTGACAGGGTTACATCACGCAGGATGGTTTCTTCTAGTTCCATCCATTTGCCTGCAAAATTCAAGATTCCATTGCTTTTTTCCACTGAGTAATAATCCATTATGTATATGCACCACATTTTCTCTATCCATTCTTCAGTTGAGGTGCATCTAGGTTGCTTCCAGGTTCTGATTACTACAAATAATGCTGCTATGAGCATAGTTCAACAGATTCCTTGTTGTTTGAATGTGAATCTTTTGGGTATATGCCTAAGAACTGAATTATTGGATCATGTGGTAGACTGATTCCCATTTTCCTGGGAAATCTCCATACTGATTTCCAAAGTGGCTATATGAGTTGGCACTCAAACCAGCAGTGGAGGAGTGTTACCCTTTCTCCACATCCTCTCCAGCATAAATTGTCATTGGTGTTTTTGATTTTAGCCATTCTGACAGGAATAACATGGTATCTCAGAGTTGTTTTGATTTGCATTTCCCTGATGGCTAAGGAATTTGAGCACTTTCTTGCATGTCTATCAGCCATTTTAGACTCCTCTATTGTGAATTCTCTATTTAGTTTTGTACCCCATTTTTTAATTGGATTATTTGGTGTTTTGGAGACTAGTTTCTTGAGTTCTTTGTAAATTTTGGAGTTCAGCCCTCTGTCAGATGTGGGGTTGATGAATATCTTTTCCCATTCTGTAAGCTGCCATTATTTTTCTTAACTGTGTCCTTTGCCTTACAGAAGCTTCTCAGTTTCAGGAGGCTCCGTTTATTAATTGTCTATCTCATTGTCTGTGCTACTCGTGTTATGTTCAGGAAGTGGTCTCCTGTACCAATTCATTCATTATTATGTTGATCCTTCCTATCCAAGAGAATGGGAGATCCTTCCATTTTATGGTATCTTTTTAAATTTCTTTCATTAAAGACTCAAAGTTCTTGCTATACAGGTCTTTCACTTGTTTGATTAGCATTACCCCAAGATATTTTATGTTGTTTGTGGCTATTGTAAAGGGCAACGTTTCTCTGATTTCTTTCTCGGCCCTCTTATCATATGCATATAGTAGGGCTACTTTTTTAGTTAATCTTGTATCCTGCCACTTTGCTGAAAGTGTTTATCAGCTGTAGGAGTGCCCTGGTAGAGTTTTGGGGTCACTTATGTAAACTATCATATCATCTACAAATAGTGAAATTTGACTTCTTCCTTTCCAATTTGTATTCCCTTGATCTCTTTTTGTTATCTTATTGCTCCAGCTAGAACTTCAAGTACAATATTGAAGAGCAATGGAGAGAGTGGGCAGCCTTGTCTTGTTCCTGATTTTAGAGGAATCCCATTGAGTTTCTCTCCATTTAGTTTGATGTTAGCTGTTGGTTTACTGTATATTGTTTTTATTGTGTTCAGGTCTGTTTCTGTTATTCCTGATCTCTCCAGGACCTGTATCATGAAGGGGTGTTGGATTTTGTCAAAGAGTTTTTCATCATCTAGTTAGATGATCATGTGGTTTTCCTCTTTCAGATTGTTTATATGGTGGATTACATTGATGGATTTCTGTATGTTGAACCATCCCTACATCCCTGGGATGAAGCCTACTTGATCATCGTGTATGATTTCTCTGATGTATTCTTGGATTCCATTTGCTAGTATTTTATTGAGTATTTTTGCATCAATGTTCATGAGTCATATTGGTCTGTAGTTCTCTTTCTTAGTTGTGTCTTTGTGTGGCTTGGGTACCAAGGTATTTGTAGCCTCATAAAAAAAAGAGTTTGGCAATGAACCTTCTGCTTCTATTGTGTAGAACAATTTGAGGGGTATTGGTATTGATGCTTCTTTGAATTTCTGGCAGAATTCTGCACTGAAACCATCTGGCCCTGGACCTTTTTTGGTTGGGAGACTTATGATGACTGCTTCTATTTCGTTATGGGTTATGGGTCTGTTTACATTGCTTATCTGTTCTTGATTTAATTTTAGTAAATGATATCTATCCAGAAAATTGTACATTTCCTTTACATTTTTGAATTTTGTGGAGTACAGGTTTTCAAAGTATAACCTGAAGATTCTCTGAATTTCCTCACTGTCTGTTGTTATGTCCCACCCTTTCATTTCTGATTTTGTTAATTTTCATGTTCTCTCTCTCTCTCTGTCTCTCTCTATCTCTCTGTCTCTCTCTGTCTCTCTCTGTCTCTGTCTCTCTGTCTCTGTCTCTGTCTCTCTCTCTCTCTCTCTCTCTCTCTCTCTCTCTCTCTCTCTCTCTCTCTCTGCCTTTGGTTAGTTTGTGTAAAGTTTTTTTGTGTGGTTGATTTTCTTGAAGAACCAACTCTTTGTTACATTGATTCTTTGTATTGTTTTATTTGTTTCAGCCCTCAGTTTGATTATTTCCTGGCATCTACTCCTCTGGTTTGAGTTTGCTTCTTTTTGTTCTAGAACTTTCAGTTGTGCTGTTAATTCTCTTGACTATTCTCCAATTTCTTCATGTAGGCACTTAGTGCTATGAACATTCCTCTTAGTACTGCTTTCAAAGTGTCCCATAAGTTTGGATATGTTGTATCTTCATTCTCATTGAATTCTAGGAAGTCTTTAATTTCTTTATTTCTTCCTTGACCCACAAATGGTGCAATTGCACATTATTTAATTTCCATGAGTGTGTAAGTTTTCTGCAATTTGTGTTGATGTTGAATTCTAACTTTAAAGCATGGTGGAGTGATAAGCTAATAGGTGTCTATTTCAAATTTTTTGTACCTATTGAGGTTTGCTATGCTGCCAAGTATTTGTTCAATTTTAGAGAAGGTTTCATGTGGTTCTGTGAAGAAGATATACTCTTTTGTGTTTGGATGGAAACCCAATTGGGTCATAACTTCTGTTAGTTCCTTTGTTTCTTTGTTAAGTTTCTGTCTGGTGGTCCTGTCTAGTAGGGAGAGTAGAGTGTTGAAGTCTCCCACTATAACTGTAGAAGTTTATATATGATTTGAGTTTTAGTAATGGTTCTTTTACAAAGGTGGGTGCCTTTGTATTTGAGGCATAGATGTTCAGAATTGAGACTTCTTCCTGATGTTTTTTTTTTTTCTGTGATGAATATGAAATGACCTTCTTCATCTCATTTGATTAATTTTTGTTTGAAGTCTAATTTGTTAGCTATACCAACTTGTTTGTTGGGTCCATTTGATTGGAAAATCTTATCCCAATCCTTTACTCTGAGGTAATGTCTATCTTTGAAGTTGAGGTGTGTTTCTTGTATTCAGCAGAAGGATGGATTCTGTCTTTGTATCCTTTCTGTTAGCCTGTGTCTTTTTATAGACAAGTTAAGACCATTAATATTGAGGGAAAGTAAGGATCATTGAGTGTTAATTCTCATTTGTTTTGAATTTGGTGCTGGTGGTAGCATTGTATGTGAATTTACTCCACTTTTTCTTTTGGCTTTTGGTAAAGTGGGACTATCTACTTCCTATGCTTTTGTGAGTGTAGTTAACTTCCTTAGGTTGGAGTTTTCCTTCCAGTACTTTCTGAGGGGCTGGACTAGTTGCTATGTATTGTTTAAATCTGATTTTGTCGTGGAATAACTTGTTTTATCCATCTTTAATTATTGAAAGCTTTGCTGGGTATAGTAGTCTGGACTGGTTTCCATGGTCTCTTGGTGTTTGTAGAATATCTATCCAGGACCTTCTGGCTTTCAGCATTTCCGTGGAGAAGTGAGGTGTAATTCTAATAGGTTTGCCTTTATATGTTACTTGGCCTTTGTCTTTTGCTGCTCTTAATATTCTTTCTTTATTCTGTGTGTTTGGTGTTTTGATTATTATATGACGAAGGGACTTTTTTGTGGCCCACTCTATTTGGTGTTCTGTAGGCTTCTTGTACTTTCATTGGCATGTCTTTCTTTAGGTTGGGAAAGTTTTCTTTATGATTGTGTTTAATATGTTTTCTGCACCCTTGAGCTGTGTTTCTTCACCTTCTCCTATACCTATTATTCTTAGGTTTGGCCTTTTCATGGTGTCCCATATTTCCTGGATATTTTGTGTTAGGGATTTATTGGACTTAAGATTTTCTTTGGTCAACGAATCTATTTCTCCTAGTGTATCTCAATGCCTAAGATTCTCTCTTCCATCTCTTGTATTCTGTTGGTTATGTTTGAATCTGTATTTCCTGATTGTTTACCCATCTTTTCTAATTCCAGCATTCCTTCAGACTTTTTTTAATGTCTCTATTTCAGCTTTCAAACCTTGCACTGTTTGAATTGTTTCTTGCAATGTTTGAATTGAAAAAAAATGCTTGCAATTCAAAGTCTTTTCTTCCATTTTTAAAGGATTTTCTCATTTCCTCTTTTAGGTTCTCTATCATCTTCATAAAGTTGTTTTTAAGTTCTTTCTCTTCTACTTCATCTGTGTTGGGATGTTGTAATCCCAGAGGACCAAGCAACGGCTAGTCTGCCAGTTATCTCTGGGCTACTCCTTCCCCACTCAAGGGAGAGGTGAGCTTGGGCCCCTTTCTCAGGCTCAACTTCTGTTTGCCCACTCTGGGATCTCGTGGCCTGGGGACTGCAGGCAGTTTGACTCAGCAGACCAACCAACCACAAGTCTGCTGACATTTCTGTTTTAGTCCTGCTCCCACCCACTAGGAGAGAGAGTGCCTCATACCCACCTGCACCCACCATTAGACCCATCAAAGTATTGGACCTGCTTGCACCCACTGGAAGAGAACCTTGAAACCATACCCACCAAAAGATGAAGATACCCCACCTGCACCCACTGGAAGAAGGGATGGGAAGATGATAATATAAGAACACATTCAACAATAAGCAAGTTTTATTAACAGTGCTGTGCAACTCTCTGTATTTCCATGGAATTTGGAAATATCTCTTTCCAAGAATGTTTATTTTTTTTTAGTTCCTTAGTTTTCCTAGTCTATTTTTCTATGGTAATGAATTCTGTATAAATATATGCAGGAAAAATTACAATCTTATACCCTATGCAAAATATGAAATTTCCATGTAATTATTTCACATGCCTCTAATCATCTGTTTCAGTGACACTTAAGAAGGTGAGTTAGAGAATGATGGAGACAGAAAAATTTAGGTTAAAAAAATTTCTCCTCTCTTGATGCTCTTTCAAAAGAAATATTCTTTCTGTTTGGAAACTATGAGTGAAATATTGGGACCCATTTTTCCTTCAGTATTGGTGTCCTGAACCACAAAAAAAAATGATTCAACTTCATGGGAAACTGAGCAGTAAATGAATCATAAAATAATTTAAGAGTTCAACAATGCCATCAGTTCTTTGAGGGAAGAAATCGGCCTGTAAAAGACAGACCACATAGAAAAAAAGAGCTATAGAGAAAGAAGCAGTCCTGCTACACATGCTGTGCTTTCTTTGTGGCTCCATTACTAGCAGTACTTCCAGCTCTCTGTACTCCACCCAGTGGAGTGGGTGAGGGAGCTAGGTGAATAAGGAGGGGAGAAGAGGAGGGGTGAGGAGGACATAAGGGAGCAGGAAGGTTGTTCAGGGGGAAGAATAGAGGAGAGCAAAATAAGAGATACCATAATAGAGGGAAACAGTATAGGTTTAAAAAGAAATCAGGCACTAGGGAAATGTCCAGAAATCTACAAGGATGACACCAACTAATCATCTAAGCAACAGTGGAGAGGCTACCTTAAATGTCCTTCCCTGATAATGAAATTGACAACTAACTTATATGCCATCCTAGAGCCTTCATCCAGCAGCTGATGGAAGTAGAAGCAGATACCCACAGCTAAACACTGAAATGAACTAGAATCCAGTTGAAGAGGAGGAGGAGTGATGAGCAAAGGGGTCAAGACCAGGATGGTGAAACCCACAGAAACAGCTGACCTGAACAAGAGGGAGCTCTTGGCCCCCAGACTGATCACTGGGAAACCAGCATGAAACTGATCCAGACACCCTGAATGTGGATGTCAGTGAGGAGGCTTCAGAAATCTATGGGTCCTCTTATAGTAGATCAGTACTTATCCCTAGCATAGGAATGGACTTTGGGAGCCCATTTTACTTAGAGGGATACTTCCTCAGCCTAGATACATGGGGAGGGGCCTAGGCTCTATCCCAAAAGATATGATCACCTCTGAAGACCCCACATGGAAGACTTCACTCTCCCTGGGGAGCAAAAATGTTATGGGATAGGAAGGGTGTTAGTGGGGGGCACTGGAGGAGGGGAGGGAGAGGAAACTGGGATTGACATGTAAAACAATCATGTTTCTAATTTAAATAAAAAAACAGAGAAAAAAGAATTGTGTATTTTATTTAATATTAATTTAAGTTTTTTATATGAGAAGAATCATTCTAGTGAGAAATGATATTTTGTTCTTCTGACTATCTTTGAGATGCCATAATCTTCAAATTCTGACATTCATGACCTGTGGTTGACTCTTGCTCCAGAGAGTGAGTAATCCAGTGTTATCACTAATCTCCAATGTCAGTAGCTTACACTCAGTTTTAGTTCTTACTCACCTCCAACACACAGGTTCTTTTTCTATGTCATTGTCTGTTCCTCAAGTTAGAATTTTAATACTTGATATTCACAATGGCCAGGCTTACAATGTAAGGCAGGTAGATGATGGAAAGGGTTCTTTGTTGTTATAGGCATCTGGTCTCAAGGTTGATAATTTTTCAATATGATTACCATCCTCCTTGTGACAGCCAAACTCTGCCTTGTATAGATAACTGGTCTAGAGTAAAAGATTCTCTTTCCCAATAGTTGATGACTTCACTCAGTGTAGAAATAGAATGTTAGCCTAAACTGGATTCCTATCATCCTTGGGTGAAGACTTTTTCTTATACTTTTTTTCTTAGTTATATTTGGCATCTATGCTTATACATGCCATGAAAATCGAAAGGCTTTGCTACTTGTCTTCTAGTACTTATAGATACTGTTTCTTAAAAGATAAGGATTGAAAAAAGGAACAGGGTTGTACATAGACATCTACACACACACACACACACACACACACACACACACACACACACACACAATGGATACCTGTGATTTTTATCTCTTCATGCTCTGCAACAGGTGACAGTCTGGTTTTTCAGCCTTTCTTTGGAGGACCTTGCCTATCCTTTGATCAAATTGTTTTTATTGTTCTAGAACCTTAGTTCTCAAGTGGGCTCTAGAAAAGTTGTTATTCTGATAGCATTTTGGAGTGGAAATTATATCCTTGCTTGTTTCTATAACACTAACAAAAGAAAATTTTTCTATGATCCTGTCATAGAAACCTCTACTCATGTAAAATATAGAATGCTAATTTCACATTAGCTTCACTTTGTTTGGATGCCTCTACTTTACTTAAATTTGTAGTATAGCACTTGAGGACTTGTTGTTGGGTTACTATATCATTTTTGTTTCATAGCAAAAATAAAAAACTCTCCCTTCACTTACTATTTCTCAAGTAAAATCATGTGTATTATTCAAGGTGCATGCACATGAGTGTACCTACAAACACACTATACACACACACATACACACACACCTGACTACCATCAACTTTTTACTTAAGAATTTCTGTGATGAGGGTAATATTTCAAATTAGCAAATCCCCCTATAAAGTGATGAACATTGAAGTTTAGACTATAGTACAATTACTAACTTTCCACTCATTTTATTACAGCAAATGTTAACACTGATAAAGTCAAAGAGTATCCTTGTAGATGAGCAGATGTTTTGGTAGTATAATACATACTATGTCACACTAAAACCTCTTTTTGAAAATCATTTCCAGTAAATAATTATAAACAAAATAAAGGCTTCAATTACATGTGTGACAGATAACTTCCATGTGTGAGCTTTAGTAAGTCCATAAACTTGTCTGGCCTTCTAGTTCTTCAGGCCCCTATCTGTAAACTACCAAGACTAGATTAGACCAACTGTGAAGTATCCTTTCAATGCCATGGCTTGCTGTAAATAAAGATAGACAATAGAATTAAAAAGTAAGTTGGCCACTTGGTTGAGGTGATACCCTTCTCCAAAAATTATGATGGCTAAGTTTAAGCCAAGAGCTCTTCAACTGCACTTCAAATTTCCATTATTTTAGATACCATAACTAAAATAACTATTACAGAAGGTATTTTAAATACTCAACTGAAGGTCAATCTAAAAATGTCACCTAACTTTTCTCCTACTCTATGTTCTCCCTCCCCAAATCCTTAGCTCTATCCCAGTGAAGTGGCATGATGGAAGGAGAAATTTCCTCAGATCTAGATGTCCTAACCAAGTGCCTGGAATAGAAAATTCTGCTTATGCTTTTCTGGCCCTTTAAGCTTTGCTCTAAACAAATAATGGCAGTATATGTAGATTTCAAGACAAACCAAGGAACACAAAACTGCACTGCTACCAAAGTATTTGAAGAGTGACTTTGGGTGAACTGACTTCCAGGTTGAATAACAAATTAGTAAAATTTGAAGAGAAGGACATGCTTATACTTCGATCTAAAGCTTGGAAAGCTAAAATGAACATAATTTGTCCAAGCTAGAATTGCTTGAGCACAACCTTGAAGCCTGTGTGATAGAAACAGTATAAACGACTCTATAAAAGGCCAAGGCATATTTTGGTTCATGACATTGGTTTTATACTCAGGAAATATTTCTTATTTCTCTGAATTTATGCAACTATACTAAGTAGTTTTCTCCTGTGTGATTTGCAAAAAAAGAAAAAAAAATGTACATATAAACACACAAAGTACTCCGTGTTAATTTTTCTATAAGATATTTGGAAAAATTATCTAACTTATTTGATGAAATAAATGATCCTTATAATTTCCCTGATAATTTGAAAGGTTGTCTAAGATCTTTACCAAATTTTTATATATCCTCTCCTCACTAACTTCTCTTGCTATCTTGCTACATACTACCTGTTTTGTGTGTGTGTGTGTGTATCTTTTTATTTAAATTAGAAACAAGCTTGTTTTACATGTCAATCCTAGTTCCCTCTCCCTCCCCTCCTCCCATGCCCCCCCCAACCCCCTATCCCATCCCCTTTCTGCTCCCTAGGGAGGGTGAGGCCTTCCATGGGGTTCTTCAAAGTCTGTCACATCATTTGAAACAGGGTATAGGCCCTCCCCCATGTGTCTAGGCTGAGAGAGCATTCCTCTATGTGGAATGGGCTCCCAAATTCCATTTGTATACTAGGGATAAATACTGATCCACTACCAGAGGCCCCATAGATTGCCCAGGCCTCTTAACGGACACTCACATTCATTCTGTGGTTTCCCAGCTATCAATCTGGGGTCCATGAGCTCCTCCTTGTTCAGGCCAGCTGTTTCAGTGGGTTTTCCCAGCCTGGTCTTGACCCCTTTGCTTATCACTCCTCCCTCTCTGCAACTGGATTCCAAGAGTTTGGCTCCACTACTGGTTTATAACTGCCTTGTTCTCTTATGGGAGAGTCCCTTCACAGCAGTTTCCCATGCCCATTGTTTTTCAATATATTCCTCACACGAATATTGTTTCAGGGAAGAATTAGAATATTTTTGGTATACATTTTGTAAATATATGTCTAGGTACAAAATACTTAGTGGAAACTAGTTACATCATTAGCTATGACTTGAGAAATTTTGAAATTGTTATTACATTTATTTATGTAATTTGTGTGTGTGTGTGTGTGTGTGTGTGTGTGTGTGTGTGTGTGTGTGTGTGTGTGTGTGTAAGTGTGGTATTTACACATATGAACATCAGAAAATAATCTGAAGGAATTGTTTCTTTCTTTCCACTATGTGAATCACAGGCATTAAACTCAGGTTGTTATGTTTGGTTGTAAGAACCTTACTCACTGTATAACAACAAAACATTAAAAAATTAAAAATCAAGTGGAAGAAGGTTTCTTAGCAGATTTGAAAAACATTAATTTTCTTATTATCTATTTATTAATTATTTTAACTATATTGTTAAGCCAACTCAACAATATAAACAAATTTGTATTCAAACAGCCCTAAATATTTTTATATAAATTAAACTTTTGATTATTTTATGACACAAAACATCTTTATAATGGGTAAATGATTTAATGTAGTTGATTCTGCAAAACAGCTTTGTAGCCAGTTTCTTATGTATATGAAATTGTATGCCATTAATTTATTCATCTGTTTGAGTTCTTTGAATATGTCCAAAGAGACAATCTTTCTGTCAGAATGATGTAATCATTGTCTCAAAATGAGAAATATGAATAATGTTTTTATGGAGGATAATCTCCTTGTTTGATGTCTTATATTTTTATCTGGGTTATTTTCCCTATCCATGTAATAACTTATTGAGGTCTAAGTGCTTACTGTGAATGAATGTAGTAAGTATGACACATTTGTCTCTGAGAAAGTAGAAAAGAAAATGACATTTAAATGAAGCAAGAGGAACAAAATTCTAGTTTGTTTACATTTTCTTTCTGGTGACAAACTGATTTAAGTTTTGCTTAAGTCTCACAATTAGCTTTTACAATAAATAAATTTTAGCCTTTCATATTCTACAACAAGTTATGTTTTGGTTTTGGTGGTAATCTGAAATATGTAAGCTTCCTGGGAGCAAGTGTCATGACTGGATTATAATGGATTATAATTTTTAAAAAAAATCTAAGTTTCTCCTCTCTATGTAAATACAATAATTTTTCTTTTCTTTTGCAGTTTCTTCTTTGTGGCATATGTGGAATACTATGTGCCAAAAAAAAGTCAGGACTTGTTGTAAGTTTTTGCCTTGTTTGTATCCTATACTTTTTAAAGATTTTATTTATTGTGTATACAGTGTTCTGCCTGTATGTGCATATGCACATCAGAAGAGGGCACCAAATCTCATTATAGATGGTTGTGCCCACCATGTTATTTCTGGGAATTGAACTCAGGACCTCAATCAGGGTTAAACTCTGAGCCATTCCTGAGAGAAACTGAAAAGCAAATGTTGAGCTTATTGTTTCAAAGAAAACTATCAAGAATATTAAAGATAAGAAAAAAAATACCAAAGTCCCTGAAAAGCTTTTATACACTCCTTAAATACTTGAATATTCAAACTTTAATATTTGCTATACAGGAGAGTCTTTCCACTTGGAGACTCCAAGCAATCACCTGGATCCTTCAGAAAGCTAATAAACATAAAACTTACTCTGTGGGAAATTGAACTGGTTGAATATGGATCTGGGCCTAAGAATTGTTTACATTTTTTGACTGTGAAGCTAATTTTTCAAAGCACCAAGACAGTTGTGATTCTATGGTTGCGGTTAATTCATTTTTAAGATTTATTAAATTTATTTTTATTACTATGAATACACATATAATCATTTTCAGATGTTTTATTGTACTATCAGAGAATTCTGGAGTAGGCAACTTGCTCCCTGTTAATTCTGATATTGGCTGTAAGGGAGCCCTACATACTGAAGGGTGGTCTCCCCTCTGCCCTTATGATATTTTATGAGAGTTGAAAAGAAGGAAAGGTCATAAACTTTTACTAATTGGTAAGTTTAATTACACAAGGACCATGGAGAATGTTCTTTGAAGTAAAAAACAAAAATGTTTTCCAATGACAAGTCAGGTATGGGATCAGAGCAGTAAGTGAGGATCCTTCCAGTCATGTTCATCTTCTATACTTCTCTAACGTCTTTCTTTGTGATGACATCTATTTAGGGAAGATAGATAAAGCATTCATTATGACAGTCACGTGTAATATACTTGTTAAACATTTGAAGTTAATGAGAACGTTTGGGGAATTATATTTATATTTCTAGTTGGCATCTATAATTCTCCCATCATTCTTTAGGTATAACCTTTATTCTTTATACACTTTTTAACTATCAATACCTGTTATGGTTGTGTTAGAACAGCTTGTTTTGAGAAAAGATTAAAAGAAGGCAAAAATGAATGGAAGGCATGGAAGGAGGAAAATGGATGATTTAATTTTTAAGGAGCTGTATGTCTTCACTGTCTTTCTAATTCTCTAATAAGTTATAAAGGTTGCAAAGTTTCCATGTAAATGCTAGCTGTAGTTACCATTAGACAGTGCATTATCTTCCTATATTTTCTGAAATCCATAATTGGTAGTTCCAAGGATTTCTAGTTGTATGGTAAATGTTTTACAACATGTCTTCTTTACTAATATCTCTTCAGTCTAGAATCCCTTGCCTAATGGGGTTTGAAACAGTACATTATTAAGAACCTGGGCACTAATTCTAATACTTTTATTCATAGGTGACAATATTCTGCCAACACATATCAATGCAGTATCGTTAACTATTAAAGATACTGAGAATAACATTAGCAAATACATAGGTGTCCCTTTAAAAATAAATATTTAATTTATTTTAAAAAATAGTATTCATTCACTAATTGAAAGCTAGAATGCATGATCATTTAATATTGTCTGTTAATGAGCAAACACCAAAATATATACTATACTGAAGAAACTGCAAGGCAAGTGAGTATCATTTAAAATAGGATGCAACTGATTGATTCTACTTAAGTTTTAAAATACACATTGCCACTAAAGGGAACAATTTTGTGATTTAGTATTCAATTTTCAACATTATATTCAATCAGATATACAAAGATTTTATTGTTTTAGCATTGGGTTTTCAGCCCTGATGATAAGTATTCTGACATATGCACAATAAATAAGGCAGAATTAAGTTGCAGAAATGAAGCAAATGACTGGACTAGTAAAAATCTTTGCCTGTCAATCTTTTTTTTAGTACTGTTTCATGAATTCATGGTCTTGCCCTTTCCTGAAATTTCATTCAATGAAATTGCTTACAATATTACTTTGATAAATTCTTCCTTTCACTACTCCTAAATCAACCTATTTTCTCTCTCTCTCCCTCTCTCTCTCTCTCTCTCTCTCTCTCTCTGTCTCTCTCTCTCTCTCTCTCTCTCATTTAATATTGACCATGCCATACTTAATATGTTAAACCTTAATACACTCAAGGGTATTAAAGCACAATTCCTTCTAATGCCAAAAGCTGCCTCATTTAGGACCAGTACTCAAAAATTACTTTTTGAACTTTGCTAACTGTTGAAAGCAAACAATATATTATAATGTTAAAAAATGCTAAGTAGGTTATAAAGCTGATTGTCCAAGAGAATTAATACAACAGATGAGATCAATAATGTCCAGGAAGACCTTTTGAAAAAAGTTATGACTTTTTTCTACTAGGTGTCCAAGGAAAAAGCAAAATTATTTCCAGGACACTATAAATGTCCTTGTTATGAAATGTGTATGGCATATCAATGGGCAAGGAAGGTTTGTTGGTGGTAGAGTGCTTGCCTAGTGTATGAGTGATCCTGTTTGTCTCTAAGAACTGGGGAATTTGGTCCTAAGAACTGGGGAGAGGAGTGTAATTGGCTACTGTGCTCCAGAAAATGGAAATACAAGTGGATAAGTTAGTACCACCCTACAAAAGATCCATTAAATCCCATAGGGTAATTTAGATCAGTTGCTTAAATCACGTAAAGTTATTATGAAGTATTTTAAAGAGTCAACTAATTTATTAAGAATTCACAGAATATTTCATATACAGAAAGCATATTACTGTTGCCGAGGGTCCTCTTTAGAAATGAGTTAACATATTATCTCTATGAATAGAGAGCCATATTAAGTCAGTAATAAGATCAACATTAAAAGCCACACTCTGTGTTCCTTCAAAACAATCAAACAACACTTTTTAAACAGCTACTGTTTGATTCACTGTGGTATCACAGGGCAACAAAAGATTTGACCAATGCGGGGCCAAGTTATGAAAAGTCCCTAAGATGCCCATTTTGGGAAACACACACAAAAGTAATGAGAAAAAAGACTGAGCTAAATGTCCCAAGATCACCTAGGTAGAAAGTTAAGGATACTTGGATACTTAGATAAGATGACAGAATGAAGCTATATTTAAGTCAGAGAATATGACCTGATCATCATTCATTCTTCCAAATTATATTAGTGCTTCTTGCAGAGGACCTCTGGGAGGGATCAGGAAGGTAATGCCTGCTCGTCTCACAAAAGCATGCATATCAGAGATGGGTATTATTTTCATCAGGATCTAGCCAAAAGGTATATATCATTGGTTCTGTTTTAGAAGTTCTATGATGTACTTCCTCTGCGGTGGGTCTGAGTGGAGTCTGACAGGCACACCTGTTTTTCCTTCTTATAATCAAAGAGAACACATCCTCTTCATTGTAGGTTTACCATCTTTGGCCTGCAGCATTATGAGGCTCTATGTTAATACTCTCTTTCTTCTTCTCAGATGATACTTTTTTCAGCCTGTTGTATCTGCGGACTCATTGGAGGCATCCTGAATTTTCAGTTTCTTCGAGCAGTCACAAAGAAGACTTCATCTGTGTACCCACTGCACCTTGCTTCCATGTCTCTGGCGTGTATTGGGATTGGGGGCTGCACTCTGTCTTCCTGGCTCACTTGTCGTCTAGCCAGCTATGAGCAAAGGAGAATGTTCTCAGAAAGGGAACATTCCCTGCATCACTCTCATGAAATGGCTGAGAAAGTGAGTTTTGTCATTTTGCCTCACACTGCTGCCATATAATGAACACTACAATCTAAGTGTATCAATTTACAAGCTTAGATCCAAATTTGGGAATCACATTTTGTAAATTTGACCCTATCAGATTAAGAAAATTTTTTTATTAGCTTCTCTCTGCAATTCATAAGCTCAGCCATTTTGAGCAGAATTCTGTAGCCTCTGTGTCTGTTCAAAACCACAACTCCTGAAATAGCATTTCATAAAATATTAAGCACCTTATAAATATGGATTTTCATGTACTATTCTGAGGAAAAACATAAACTAAATACAGCCTCCACTTAATAATGTCATCTTTAGAAATCACATGAATTCTCTTTGTGCTTATAAGCAAATGTGTTTGATTATGTAAATTGAGGAAGCATAAAAGGCTCTTTTATGATTTTAAAAAACAAAAGCATTGTTTATCAGTGCAGATATTACAACCCTAATAAAGCTTCATTGTATTCTCATCTACACTTCATTCATATTTGGATAACTTTGCCTATATTTTACACAATGTTGCTTGTATAATTGTTTTATGAAACCTATTCAAACAGAAAGTTGTATTAGCTGCATTAAGGAACAAATAGTATAGAAAGACCTTTGTGTGTTTCAATTAAATTTGCTATACATTTCTAAATTCACTTCCTGTTACTTCCTCTATTGAAGAAAAATAAACATCTGTAAAAATCATCTCACTAAGATAGTAGGAAAATTATATTTTGATTCATTTCTTCAAAATAAAATTGTATAGTCATAGCAAAAAAGAAATAATAGCAAGAGTTGTGCATATTTCTTTATGATGTTATTTTAAAGTTAACAAATATTTATTTTGTAGTTCATCTGTCTTCATTTCATATACTATCTATACATAAGGAGAAGAGATTTTCATTAACTGTCCCAAAGAAGTAATTGTGGACATTTTGTACATGTAATTTAAAAGAATTGATATTATATTAGAAAAAAACTATTAATTTTAAAATAGCCAAGGAAAAGATAACTGCATACTGTGATAGTGCCTCCTTTATGCTCTATTTGTATGCTAGTATTATTTAGCTTTTCTTTGTATATATTTGTTCAATATTTATTGTATAATTGTTATATTTACATTAGAGATTGAGGGCTATTGAAATAACCGACTTGCCCAGCTGCCCGGTGGTGCCCCCGACACCAGAGTTACCTACAAGGTACGCTGATTTCTAGGGAGTTACCATGTTGTAATGTTGCTACAGGAAGCACTGCCTCTTGGAAAACCATGATGTCAGCGAATCAGTCTGGACTGATGCTGAATGTTCCTCAAAGTAGCCCTTTTAGAATTACTACTCTGAGGAGCCGACATGACCTACATGGCAGAATCTTACAGCTTCAACGTTGGTTGAGTATTTCAAATATTCAGCCTGCCTCTAAGCATCCAAGCACAGTTCTGCTTGGATGATTCATAATTCCCTGTATTCTCTGCTGCATCACAATTCAGACTCAGTGTCATCATTCACAGATGAGACTTCTGCTTTTAATAATAGATGAGTCTGGGTAAAGACAAACTGTGTATTTCTGTCAGGAAATATTGAATGAATAGATAACCAAAGTTTAACATTAATATAGTAAAATTTGTGTATATAATTTTTCTATTGGTAAAATTATCTGATATGCTACATTTTCCATATTTCCAGTTGTTAAGAATAGTCAAGGCTCTTGGCTTGTCCAAAGAGCCTAACTGGAAATACAGGAAGTTACATTTGCAGCCCATTTGAAGGAAATATATTTATTTATAAATATTCAAGTCTGCTCTTGCCTAAATTAGGAGTATGGTCTTGTTTAGTTGGAAATGCCAATTTGTAAATAAAATGATGAGACTCATCCATTTTAAACTAACATTCACTATTATTTTCTATCAATAATTTTACTGTGTCTGAGTTTGAGTGACTTTAGTTCAGAATATTCTTGAATTTATAAGATTTTAGAAAACATTTTTCTTAAAATCTTACACTAAAAGATTGATACTCTAGTTTTATGTTATTTAGCTAATTTTGTTGATTTTTTTCATTTGCAGTCTTTTTAGGGAATGGAAAAGGCAGCTGAAATTTTTATTTATATGCACTTACTAAGAAGTTTTCTTCTTTTCTAGCAGAATAAATAAGAAAATGTGCTTCAGTAAATTTTATAATAATAATTTTAGGAATTGAGTTTGGTTAATTTTGCCATTGCTCAGTTTTTATTATTATAAACTTAACACCAACCCAATGACCCCTACATTTCCAGAACTGCTTTCACTGTGCTCATCCTTAGAAACAACAGAAACAAAATAGAAATGAGTATCAAGAATACTTTAAAAACAGTAGTTTTCACTTGAAATGTTTTTGCTGCTATATGGAAAGACAGCTTGAAGTATAGAATTGTCAGTCTTGGATAATAGACAATTTTTCTAATATATGTCTGTATTATATGCTAATATAATATTAATATATTATCTATAATACAATATACTATGATAAATGTGAATGGGCCTCTGATCTCATGACTTCTTTTGTAATGAAAGGCTTAATAGCTAACAAATAGGGCCTGGGAATGTGGCCTAGTTGGTAGAGTGGTTGCCTAGCATCTGGAGCATCTTATAGACCAGGCAAGTAACACATTCCTGGGTTTCTACAACTCCAAAGGTGGAAACAAGATGATTATAAATTCAAGGTCACCCTCAGGTACATAGAAATGTGTATCAAGCCTGTGTTACATGAGATCTTGCCTCAAAATCAGCTAAACAAAATAAATAAATAAATAAATAAATAAATAAATAAATAAACTATATGAATTCAAATAATCTAAAATTTATTTAAATATTTGCTATAATTGCAAATGGAACTCTTTGTACTACTTTATTTTTCATGTCTATAAATCCATGTCTTCACAGGCATAACTCCCTGTTACTTTTTTAGTAATAAGTACATTAAAAACATGTCCCAAGTTTTCATTACCCAAGTTGCTTTATACTGTATAAGTGATAGTGTCATTATAAACAATTTTCCTGGCTAGGCATGATGGTTTACAACTAGAATCTCAATATTCAGAAGGCTGAGGCAGAAGGATTGCAAGTTCAAAGCAACTGTGCACTCAAGTTTTATGTCAGTCCAGGTTACATGTCTAAATCCTTTTCCAAACAAATATCATTCTCACTGTGAACATCTTTCAGCTCATAAACAAAAGTAGCCACATTTTTCATTTTTCTATAAACACCTGTAGGATATTTTGGCATTTTGTTGATGTGATTGGCAGAGGAGCTGTGTATTGGCAAAACCTGATCAGTCTGGCATCTTCATTCTAGGTTAGTTCCTTCCAAAAGAGAGTTGAAGAATAAGGGAGAAACTTGGCCATGTAAAAAGAGAGCGAACTGATTTGTGTATATAAGTCTTGGCTGCCACTTCAACATTTTCATATGATTCAAGATACTATGAAATTTCATTTCTTAAATCACAGCAACAGTATCAATCATTGCCCTTCCCCCAAAATGCTCTTCAGGGACTTGTAATCTCTGTTTTTCTATTAAGCATATCAATATTGACTATGAAAGTGAGTTTTAATTCATTCATATTATTTTGCTAACAGGAAATGACAGACAACATGAGCAATGGAGGACCACAACTGATATTTAATGGAAGAGTACAATCAATGTTTTAAAGAACTGAACATTTTTCAGGTTGTTCATGAATCAAAGAGTCTGAAAGCCTGGGAGCTGCAATTAAAACGTGTTGTGAATTTGCTGTTATTTCTCCTGAGCATCCACTAAAATTATTCCTTCTCAAATTTGCCTCACTCACCCTCCAGTGCCAGAAATGTTGTAGTTTAGTCTTTTCAGCAGACTGACCAGTTGTTCTGAAGAAGACTCTTCTAGAGCAATAAATGGATACATTTACTATACACAAGCAGCATTTGACTAGCATGAGCTTTAGAATTGTAATTGCATATTCTAATCAAGAACTAAAAATACTGATGTCTTTGTTTTTGAAAGACAAATGACTTCAAGTATGCTAAAAATCAAAACCTCAGTAATGCCTTGTTGTAACAACATTGTAATTAATTTCAATTTGTGAGTGAACTATATTTCATAATTTATTTGTAAATTACAAAAAGTACAGCAAATGTAATTTTTTAGTGAAAGAATATTAATCTGTATGATATTTTTGCACTTTTGAACAAGTGAAAATATAATGTAAGGAAAATAAATGTTTTCATTATGCTGTGCAGATTCATCTGCATGTTCATGAAAAAAGCTAAAAATAAAGTATGTGTTTATACATAGGTGTGTATATATACTGTAAATAGAGAAAATACACACAGCATATATTTATAGCTACATGAATGTAAAAAGGTAATAGTAAAGAAATTGTGAGAGTATTCTACCAGTTATAGGACGGCCATTGCTCAAAGGTTTCTAAGCCCACAAGGTCATATACTTAATTTTTACTCTATTTCCTTCTTTTTCTTAAATATATTGTGGGTAGATAGAATTGTGGCTTACATGTATGGAGCTGAGTGACTTGAATATTGAATTATAAATATAAATTACTCAGTTGTTGGGTATTTTACAGTGATTATGGTGTTTATGTAAAAGGAATTGTTAATATTGATTTTTAAATATAACTTCAATCATAAAACTCTGTAATAATTTAGTATTATTTCTGATATGTTTCTTTCAAATAATTTTCAGCCAAATTAAATTATATAGAAGGAAAGATGAGTTACCACCCTAGTGGTGAAGTTACCCCTAGCTTTGCTATATTTTATTTAAGTGTCTTGTGTCCTTTGATGATTAATATGAAATAATACAGACTGGTCATGTTTGGGAAATAATATATTCAAAGCATCTGAAAGTGTTCTCAGTAGAAGAAAATTGAAAGATAAACTGACATTCATATAGCTAGATTCAATCCTTCTCTTCCACAATGGAATATTAAAATAGCAACTAGCAATATGTATAAATGAGTAAATAGCATGGATTTTGAGATATTTCTGAAAATTAATCTGTGGCAACATACAAAGTAATATTTTTAAATAAGTAACAATGCATTATATATTTTTGTTACTTCCCGAAACTAAACAAATTTCAACTCATTTTTATGAGTTATTCAATCACAGGTAAATTGATATCTTTAGTGCTCAGTATAAAAATACATTATAACCACAACAAGACAGGAGTTTTCATTGTGCTAACAAAACAGCAATAATTTGGTCTAAGGGTACTATGAGACTTTGACAAAGTCATCATTCTCCCTGTTGAGATGAACTCCTTAGAAAATTATGGCTGAACAGAAATAGCTGGTCCCTACTTGTTTTTGGTATAGTTTTGACTCTTCCCAACTTGTTTGGATACTTTATTGTCTGGTTTATTACAAATAATGTCTATAGATTCAGTCTCAATAAGGATTAAGCATCATCACTATTCATTTCATGCCACACATAGGCATGGTATTTTCCACTAAATATCTAAACTGTAAAATGTATAAATCATGTGTATATATGGTTCTAACAATTGATACATGAGGTAGCTTCATCTTTAAAGAAGAAACCACTGATTCTAATTTTGGTAGCATTTCTCTGCAGACAAGTTGGGAAATACAGCATGTTGATGTATTTTATACATCAACACATTTAATGCCCTTTGGATTTATTTTTAAATCACATATTAAAAGACCAATGTAGGCTATCACTGCTTTGAAACACAATTTAAAAAGATACAAACACTTTAGTTATCTAAATATTCCACTGTGTGTGTTATCAATTCTAGACATATCTTTAACTGTTACGATTTCAAACCAGTATTTTCATGATTCAAATTGGAGTTATTTACTTGGGTTATTAGGTAGTTCTTGAGATAAGTGTGGGAAGTTAAGACATTATTCAAGTGATTGAAATTTTAATCTTGACAAAAAAAACTGACAAGAAATCAAAAACATTAGTGCCTACAACATAGTTTTAGTACATACCTACCCTTGAGGAAATATAATGTGATACTAAATTAGGAAATATATGTGAATTTGGTATGGAGTATGCCTTACATACAAAATGAAAAAGTTGTACTTTATTGGAAATTTTAAAATATATTTGTATGTGTATATGTGTGCAATATACACACACTGTTTTGAAGTGATACATTGTATGATGACTCCAGATGTTTGTGTAATAAAACCACCCTATGCTTTGAAACTACAGAGCCTATGAGCCTTGTTCTTTTTATAGTACAAAAATGGTCTCTTTCAATAAATATTCAAAGAAACTACTATTCTGACACTGGGAGAAAGCAGAGGGAGAAGGGATTCAGAGTCAGAGAATAATGGAACTCAGAAAGGTGAGTATTTGACATAGAAAAGATGAGGAAATGTCCTAATGCAGAGAGGCTGAGGAGATTAAAGATATATAAAAAAAAGAAAATTATTTCAGTAAAGTAAAATCCCTGAGATTCTGGAGGAAATAAGTTATAGACCATCAGGGGCATAAAGAACTATAGTCAAGACCGAGTTTACAAATTTTATATTTAAGAGAATTCTGATGTCCTACTTGAATTTCCCAGATCAGTTGCCATCAGCATTTGGTATGGCAATGACTCATTTCAAAGACTGTTGTATATATTTCAAGTCAATTAGTCTCCATTTCATGTACTCTTAATGCCATAAAAATGAATCAGTTATTCTAACAACAAATATCTTAACACAAATTTATGTTTTTCTTATTGGGGTAATATTACCCAGTTTAGAACCATGTATTAAACCCTTGAACACAATTTAGTGCAGCCAATTTTAATGGTGTCCACAAATTCAGAACTGACATAGGTAAGTGACACATTCACAATTCTAAAGTATTGTGGTTTAGATTTCCAATGTCTTCCTCAGTCGTCTTGCAAGTTCTTCCACAGTCAGTAAAAATTCTACAGGATCAAACACATTAAGAGGCTTATCAGAACTAGTACAAGCTAGTGAATGTGGTGGTATAGCTGCCCACAGTAAAGCCAAGAACTTGCTTTAGAGAATCAATAGTTCTTTTTTTTCTACTTTTAAATATCTGCCTGCAGAAAGATTACACTAACTCAGTAACAGTCAATGTTTGACAGGTAAAATGAGATTTGTGCAGCTCCTGGTCCTGGAGAAGTTTAACCTTATGTCCCAGACAACATTTTCAAAGATTATTTAGAAACATGTTTTAGAAACTTGGGGAGAATATCTTAAGCTCCATTTGGTTAGATCGCTGTTTCCAAATAAAATTTCAGAACTTGACATCGCTTCACTCTTTTCTTCTCTAAGTAATCTTTCTGGAAACATGTGTAATATTTCTTGCTCAAAGTACTTGACAGCCAGGAAATTCAATTACTCCAAATCCATAAATCACAAGTTGTCAGTTATTCATCATGGAGGAAAACAATCAGATTAGATACTTAACAGAAGTATACAGAGGGACTTTTTTCACTCCTTTTGCCAGGAGAATGCTACACATTGAATACATGTCTTGCTAGGAATTTATTTTCCAATGTGTTGTTAAAATGATCAAAACTGTCTTGAGATTATGGCAGTATAATATTATGTCTGTCATCTAATTATAGTAAAAGTAGACATACTCATTTTAGGCATCACACCTTTGTATAGTTGCAATTCTTAGAGGATGAAGGGCCATTTTTATTCCTTTTTTTTTTTACATCAACTAAAAGCTATTGATTTTAAAAGTTGTACTTTATTTGTAGTTAAAGGATTCACTTCCCATTCACTCAGTGCATTGCAAGACCTTACCAAAATTCAGGTATGTTTTGATACTGAGAATTTCCAAAACACCTCTAGTCTCCACAGAAAAATCTAAAATTCCATCAAAAATATTTTTGTTAACTATCAGAAATCAGAATGCGTGACCACTCCTTGTTCTTTGTTCTCTCCAACATACCAGAATACTGGTTTTCAAGCATCATTTCATAACATCTGAGTAAGAATTGCCTGAAGCTTGTCTTTCATTTTTGATAGCTTTACTGGCTCTTACTTGCCCTCCTTCTGGACTATAAATAAGTCTAGGAATGAGAAAACACTTGCCCTGGTTAGATTTTTGTCAGTTTGGCACATGCTAGAGTTAACTGGGAAAAGGAACTGCAACTGAGAAAATGCCCCCATCAGATTTTCTCCAGGCAAATTTATATGGCATATTTTTTATTAATTATTGGTGAAAAATGATCCACCTTATAGGGAATATTGCCACCCCTCCACAGGTTATCTTAGGTATTAAGAAAGCACACTGAGAAATCCACTGGGAGCAAACCAGAAAGTAGCACTCTTCCACAGTCTCTGCTTCAGTGCCTGCTGCCAGGTGCCTGACTTTGGTTTCTGCCTGTACTTCCCCTGATGATGGATTGTAACCTGTAAACAAAATAAAACCTTTCTTTTCCATGTTTATTTTTGTTATTGTATTTTTATCACAGCAATAAAAATCTAACCCTGACAGCCGGGATGGTAGTGGCCATGCCTTTAATCCCAGCACTCTTGAGGTAGAGGCAGGCAGATCTCTGTGAGTTCGAGACCAGCCTGGTCTACAAGAGTTAGTTCCAGGACAGCCTCCAAAGCCACAGAGAAACTCTGTCTCGAAAAAACAAAACAAAACAAAAAAATCCCCCAAAATCTAACCCTTACAATACACCACAGACATACACACACACACACAGGAACATACACACACACACACACACACACACACACACACACACACACACACACACACCACACAAATCCTACTGATTGTAACCATTATATATGGTTAGTCCTGTTTAGAAAGATGTCTACATGTCCAGAGCCCATATTTTTATTCAGAAAGTTTTCATTATCCAGTCTCTTCTGTTTGCAAAGTACATTAATAAGTCCTCTTACATAAATTCCTTAGCAAGTAAAATCAAGGCTTAATATCCTGTTGTGAAGTTATCTTTTGGTATACTGTGAAGATGTGTCATTGCCAAGATGCCTTCTTATTGGTTTAATAAAAAGATAAATGGCCATTAATTAGGCAGAAGGTGTAGGCAGGACAGCCAGACACAGAGGATGTTGGGAAGAAGAAAGGCAGAGATGCCATGAGATGCAGACTGAGAAGTATGAGCACTATGGAGATGAGGTAATAAATCCATGAGGCAGATGGTTAAATAAATACAACATAAAAGAATGCAATACATCTTTGCAATTTTAAACAAATATTCCACAGCATGAACAAATATAACACATCTTCATCTAATATTCCACAAAGCTTTAAAAAATTAAAAAATGGAATGCTCTACAGTGATGTCACAGACCTGAAACAGACAGCAGCCAGGCTAGTTAAAATGAACTCCTTCTGGTCTTGCATGTAAGCAGCTGTGGCCTTCCTCTGCGCCATCCTGCTCAGAGGTAAAAGCTGCCTTGTTCTGGGTTTACAGTATTTCAGCACAGCCATCCAACTAGAGCAGCAATCACAGTGATGATAGGTGACTTTTCCTTGATGTTTTTTGAATTTGTGCTCTCTGTCCTTTGTATTTGTGAAAAACGTGGCATTGATACATTTATTTTTTATATCATATGCCATGATTGACAGGTTGCAGAGTTTGAGGCCAGCTTACTCTACAGAATGAGTTATAGGGCTACACAGATAACCCCTGTCTTGAAATACCCCAAACCCAAAATCAGTCAAGAAAAAAAAAGCCTTTAGTGTGGATCACACCTTCTGTTGACAGCCTACATATATAAAGGTTATTGAAGAAGGAAGCTTTCACTCTCTTTGTCTGCTTGCCCTAGCTCTGGTTACCAAGTTCATTCCTTAATAGCATTAGAACCCACTTTTTGAGAATTCTGGTGTATACTGAATACCAGCTGAGACACCTGCCTCTTGGACTGAACAACTCCTATATTCTTCAGCTTTCCATGGTAAATAGTCATTATTTAAGCAGACCACAGCCTGTGATGTATTGTAACAAATTCACTTTCTACATACATAGATTTATTCTGTGTTTATTCGTACATAGTTTATTCTTTAGTTGTGTTCAGTAGAGAACCTTGACCAATACTTCTGGATTTTTTGTTTGTTTGTTTTTCTTTAGTTTTTCACATGCATTCTTCCTTTCTTTGTTTCTTGCAAATAGTTTACCATGAAGACTATATTTTTTGCTATTATTCATTAGTCAAGAATTTGATATCAATTTCAGGAATAAAAAGGCTAAAGTAACGGAACCATCATCCAGCCTTCTGGGAGGGAGAAAGACCTATCATCTTGTTAGTGATCTGTCCCCTGCTTTTCTCTTATGGTTATCTGAAGTCCCTGTGACAACCAGGTTAAAAATTACATGCAGTTTACCTGACCTCACCATGAAGTCACAGAATAAATATTTTTGTGTCCTAAAAGCTCTCTTTAATGTTTAATATTCTGGTTGTCCATCCACCTGTGGGGCGGGGGAATCACTACACTCCACATTGAGTAAACTAGCCATATTGTGTCCAGGAAGAATAAGGGGAGGTGCCTATGGAGAGCAGGAAGATAGCAGGATCTGCTATTGGATCCAGGTGCAAGTGCTATTTGAAATACATATCTCTGCAGATCTGGAAAACGTCTGTGTTTGGGGGAAGACAAGGCCAGGAAACATTGTGCTGTGTCTTTAAGCACAAAGTATCCCTAAAGGAGGTGCTCTGGCCTCACTAGCCAATCAGGCCCTCCAGAGGACCTGGCAGTCGAAGTGGGGCAGGGCTTCAGGACTGGCCTTGAAGAGGATCTGGCACCAGCGGTTTTGTGTCCTATGCTGCCATTGGTGCTACAGGGAGCTGAGAGGAGAGCATGGGCGAGCTGGGAAACAACAACATGGTGAGTGAGGGGCTGCTGTCCCCAGATGGGAAGTAGCAGATGGTGAAGTGCAGGAGCCAGTGTGGTGTGTCCTCCCCGGATCTGGGTGGAAACCTGCAGCCATATTTTCTGTCCTGTGAAGTCCCATGTGGTCCTTGCAACTCTTTGGACCCAGGGGCAGGCCTCTGAATAACTTTGCTCTGTGGGCTGAATCTGCTTAGAGCACTGGGACCAGGGAACTGTGTGTAGATATATCTCTGTAGTCAACTTCAACATGCTTTTGGTGCACTCATGGAAAGCAGGTTGGTTGCCAGATTTGGAGAGGCCTAGTTTCCCCAGTATCTAATATACCTTCAGCACTTTGAATTTAACCTGTAAGATACATTTATAGTCAATTTTGTGGAGGTTGTAATCTCATGTGTTGGGTAGCACTCCATTACTATGCCATGATGGTAGAAGAGTAGAATTTGGTGATATAAAGGATTTGCTAATGCTTAGGAGATAGTGAGTCTCATGAAGTAGAATTTAGCTGAGGGAGGGCTGCCTCTAAAACAGCCCAAAGATAAGTATATGCTAACCAGGTCTGTTAGAGATTAGGATGATAGGTTACACATTTGTTCACCAGGGTTGTTAAAACATTTGGCTCCAAACCATTACAAAGGAGCCACCCCTGATTGATAACCAGTCTCTAGTCCCAAACCTTTATCAACAAAAATGCTTTTGTTTTGTTTTGTTTTGTTTTGTTTGTGTTTTTGTTTTTCGAGACAGGGTTTCTCTCTGTAGCTTTGGAGCCTATCCAGGCACTCCCTCTGGAGACCAGACTGGCCTCAAACTCACAGAGATCCACCTGCCTCTGCCTCCTGAGTGCTGGGATTGGAAATGTGTTTCTTAAAGCCATATAAATCTAAATTTGAAAGTCACCCTAATTATCTTTTTGTCTTATTAGCAATCAAATATCAAATTAAAAATCCATTAATAACATTAAAAAGTAAGCTTGATTACTGAAATAGATTGAAGTAACTTTCACAGAACTGCCCTGTTTAAAGTTAGACTGATAACTTGCTGGCATTTTCCACTTATATTTACAATATATTTTACCCACTATTCACTGCTTCTATCTGATTCCAAGAGGCCTGATATTGTTACATAGCCAACATTAACTAAAATCAAAGGGAAGATAATGTAGATAAACACTTCACAAACAAAATTACAGCACTTTCATTTTTAAATTAAAATTAGTACAAAGATGTATGAATTGAGGCAGTATGAAATAGTATTCAGTATTCAGAAAGCATGATAGATCAGCAGAACAAAATAGAGGGCTCAACCATAAGTCTTGATATTTTCAGTGGCTTTGCTTATGAATGTTTCTTTAGTTTTTGACAAACCCATTTGAAATACTTATTATATTTACTAACACATATATGTGTCTGTGTACACATGCACACAGATGCCCAAGGAAGCCAGTGAGTTATTGGATTCCCTAGAGCTGGCCTTGCCCAGGTGGGCACTGAGAATAATGAAAATAAAACTCAGGTCCTCTGTGAGGACTGTATGCACTCTTCATAGCTGAGGCACTTGCTGCAGCCCTTGATGATATTTGGTGTTACCAGCTTCCTTCTTAGACTTGCTTCTGTGTATCCCTAAGGTTTGGTTATGTTGTGCTTCCCTCTGCTGCTGCTGTTGTCTTGGATACAAAGAATCTTTGTTATTACATTTCTTCTAGACTACTTGGCTCATGTATTAATGCATGCTGATTGCTCTCATTCCTTTTATTAAAAATTCCATTGTAATTTTTCTGTTGGGTAATGGGTGTTTGAAGGAATATGCAATTTAATTTCCATGTTTGTGACTATTACAGAGATTCTCCTATTATTAATTCTAAGTGTTGTGCCATGGTGATCAGAGAAGATACTTAAATAATTTTACATTGTTTATATTAGTTAAGACAGTTTCTGTCCTAAACCTTATTTATCCTGAAGAATGTCTATGCTAGTTAGTTTTTGTCAATTTGAAACAAAGTAGAAACAGACATCTGAGAAGAAGGAGCCTCAATAGAGAAATTGCCTATAGGCTCATGTGTGGAGAATTTTCTTGATTTTAATTTATGGAGGAGGGACAAGAGCACACAGATGGTACTGATCCTAGTCAGATGAGCCTGTGTTTTGTAGGAAAGATATTTGAACATGAACCTAGAAGGAATCCAGCAAGCAACACACTTTTGTGTGTTTTGTTTCAGTTCCTGTCTCTAGGTTCCTGCTCTGAGTTCCTGCTATGTCTTCCCTTGATGACTTACTATTAATTGGAAGTGTAAAATGAAATAAAACCCTTTCCCTCTAAGGTGTTTTACTCGGTGTTCTATCAGAGCAACAGAAAGCAAACTAGGACAGCATGTCATGGACACTTGAGGTCCATGTGTATTCTCAAGACACAAGCCATTCAAGGGAAAAGACCAAGTAACATATAAATGCATACCTATTAGAATTATACCTGATTTATCAATGGAGACTCCAAAAGTCAGAAAGGCCTGGACAGATGTTCTACAAACTTGAAGGTACCACAGATGAAAGCAAAGATATCAATCAGAGTAGATGGAGAAAAATATTCTATGATAAAACTAAATTTAAGCAGTATCTATCTACAAATCTAGTTCTATAGAAGGTTATAGAAGGAAAACTTCAATCTTAACAGGTTAACCACACCCAAGAAAACACAAGTAATAAATAATATCAGCCCAGGAAATTAAAAGAGGGTGCAAAACCCCACACTATAAAAACACAATAACAAGCATCAATAAATATGACTCATTGATAACTCTCAACATTAATTGTCTTAAAATTAGACACAGACCAACATATTGGATTAGAAAAGATGATCCATCCTTCTGCTTCACCCACAAGATGCACCTTACTATCACCTCATGGTAAAGGGATGTAAAAGATATCTCAAGCAAAGGGGAAAAACAAGCAAGCAGGTATATCCATTTTAATATCTGAGAAAATGTACTTCAAATAAAAACTAATCAGAAGATATAGGGAAGGACACTACATACTCATCAAAGGAAAAATTTGCAAAGAGGATGTTGCAATTCTTAATATCTATGCACCAATACAAGAGCTCCCATGTTCATATATGAAACACTACTGTAGTTAAATCAAATATTAATCCTCACACTGTTGTATTGGGAAACTTTAATACCCCACTCTCATCAGTAGACAGATCATTCAGACAAAAACCAAAAAATAAATGCTAAAATTAAATAAGATCATAAGTTAAATGGACCTACTAGATATCTATATAACTTTCCACCGAGATACTAAATATACCTTCTCCTCAGAAGCTCATAGAACTTTCTCCAAACTTTACTATACATCAGTACATAAAGTAAATCTCAAGAGATATTTTAAAAAGTGAAATAATACCCTGCATCCTATCTGATCACAATGGATTAAAGCTGGATATCAACAATATAAATGGCATAAAGTATACACAGTCATGAAAGCAGAACAACTCACCACTTAATGAAAAAAACCAATAAGGAAAGGAAATTGCAAGTCTTTTGGGATTGAAAGAAAATGAAAATACAACATAGCTAAATGTGTGGGACATGATGAAGGGAGTTTGAAGAGGCCAGTTCATAGCACTAAGAAAGTACCTGCATAAAACTAGCAGAGTGACCAGCTTTCCATCTGGACCACACAGCCTCTAGGCCCTTGATCCCAGGGCAAAACCCCAGGCCCTCCCCCAACCCATGTCAGCCACACTAGTGGATCACCAGGAAAGACTACTATAGGCAGCCCCCATGGGACCCTGTAACCCACAAATCCCACTCAACCCCCAATCCCACCCATCACTGAGAACTTCAGCAGCTCCCTGGGACACAGAAATCTACTGCACAGAGAGGACTGAGAGTCTCCCCCCAAACCCACCCATCCACTGTGACCCCAGCGGCCCCTGGGAAACAGACATCTCCTGCACAGAGGTAAAAAGAGAAGGGTAGATGTCAATACAAGAACACATTCAACAACTTAAGTAGCAAGATGGCAACACCAGAACCTAGTGGTACTACATCAGAAGACATGAACATCCCAATGTAGAAGAAACAGAGGAATATGACCCTAAAGATAACTTGATCAAGATGATAGAGACCCTTAAAGAAGAAATGAGGAATTCTCTTAAAGAAATGGAGGAAAAAGCCAGGTGTTGGTGGCGCATGCCTTTAATCCCAGCACTTGGGAAGTAGAGGCAGGTGGATCTCTGTGAGTTTGAGGCCAGCCTGGTCTCCAGAGCAAGTGTCAGGATAGGCTCCAAAGCTACACAGAGAAACCCTGTCTCGAAAACCCCCCAAAAAAATGGAGGAAAAGACAAACAAAAATTGAAATAAATAAATAAATAAATCCCTTAAAGAAAGCCAAGACAACCAAGAAAAAACAGTCCAAGACTTGAAAACTGAAATGGAAGCAATAAAGAAAGCATAAATGGAGGGAATTCTGGAAATGGAAAATCTGGATAAATGAACAGAACTACAGATGCAAGCATAACCAACAGAATATAAGAGATTGAAGAGAGAATTTCAGGTGTCGAAGATACATTAGAGAAATTAGATTCATAGGTCAAAGAAAACATTAAAGCCAAGAAGGTCTTAACACAAGATGTTCAGGAAATCTTGAACACCATGAAAAGACCAATCCTAACAATAATAGAGATAGAAAGAAAAGAAAACCAGCTCAAAGGCACAGAAAATACATTCAACAAAATCATAAAAGAAAACTTTCCCAACCTAAAAAAGGAAATGCCTATGAGGGTACAAGAAGCTTATAGAATACTAAAGAGGCTGGACCAAAACAGAAAAGTCCTCTTAACACATAATAATCAAAGCACAAAATATAAGAATATTAAGAGCAGCAAAGGAAAAAGGTCAAGTAACATGAAGGTAGACTCATCAGAATAACACTCGACTTCTTGATGGAGACTCTGAAAGCCAGAAGGTCCTGGACACACATTATGCAGACTTTAAGAGACTATGGATGTCAACCCAGACTACTATATCCAGCAAAACTTTCAATCACCATAGATGGATAAAACAAGATATTCCATGACAAACCCAGATTTAAACAATACCTATCCACAAAACAGACTTCAAACTAAAGGTAATCAAAAGAGATAATGAAGGACTATTAATCATGGGGAAAATCCAGCAAGAAGTCTCAATCCTGAACATATATGCCCCAAATACAAGGGACCCACATTTATAAAAGAAACATTACTAAAGCTTAAATCACAATCAAATCCCACAAAAAATAGTAGGAGACTTTAACATCCCAATCACACCAGTGGAGAAGTCTTCTAGAGTGAAAATTAACAGAGAAATAAAGGATATAACTGATGTGAAGACTCAAATGGGCTTACCAGACATCTATAGAACATTCCACCCAAACACAAAAGAATACAACTTCTTCTCAGCATCCCATGGAACCTTCTCTAAAATTAACTGCATACTCAGCTACAAAGCAAATCTGAGCAGATGAAAAAAATGGTATAACCCCCTATATCTTATCAGATCACCATGGCTTAAAGTTAGAATTCAACAACAACACAATTTCTAGAAAGCCTACAAACTCATGGAAACTGAATAATGCCTAATGTAATCACCCCTGGGTCAAGGAAGAAATAAAGAAAGAACTTAAAGATTTCCTAGAATTCAATGAAGATTAGTTTACAACATACCCAAACTTATGGGACACTGTGAAAGCAGTGCTAAGAGGAAAGTTCACAGCACTAAACACCTATATAAAGAAGTCAGAGAAGTCAGGCATTGGTGGCGCACACCTTTAATCCCAACACTCAAGAGGCAGAGGCAGGCGGATCTCTGTGAGTTCGAGGCAAGCCTGGTCTCCAGAGCGAGCCAGGATAGGCTCCAAAGCTACACAGAGAAACCCTATCTCAAAACAACAACAAAAAAGTCAGAGAAATCCCACAAAACACCCGAAAGCTCTATAATAAAAAGAAGCAAACTCACCCAGGAGGAGTAGATGACAGACACTAATCAAATTGAGGGCTGAAATCAATAAAATATAAACAAAGAGAACAATACAAAGAATCAATGAAACAAGAAATTGGTTCTTTGAGAAAGTCAACAAGATAGACAAACCCTTATCCAAAACAACTAAAAGGCAGAGAAAGAATATTCAAATTAACAAAATCAGAATTGAAAAGGAGGATATAACAGCAGACACTGAGGAAATCCAGAGAATCATCAGGTCCTACTTTTGAAAACCTGTACTCCACAAATTTAGAAAATCTGAAAGAAATGCACAATTTTTCTGGAAAGGTACCACTTATCAAAATTAAATCAAGACCAGATAAACATATTAAACAGACATATAACCCCTAAGGAAATAGAAGCAGTCATCCATACTCTCCTTACCAAAAAAAGCCCAGAGCCAGATGGTTTCAGCACATAATTCTACCAGAACATCAAAGCCCAGCTAGTGCCTATACTCCTCAAACTGTTCCACACAATAGAAACATAAGAAACATTGCCAAACTTCTTTTATCAAGCTACAGTAACCCTGATATCCAAACCATGCAAAAATGCAACAAATAAAGAGAAATACAGGCCAATCTCCCTCATGAATATTGATGCATAAAATACTCAATAAAATGGTGGCAAATTGAGTCCAAGAATGCATAAAAAAAGCCTATCTAACTTGATCAAGTAGGCATCATCCCAGAGATGCAGGGTTCATTCAATATATGGAAATCTGTCAATGTAATCTAAAATATAAAAAACTGAAAGAAAAAAAACACATGATCATCTCATCAGATGCTGAAAAATCCTCCAACAAAATCTGACACCCCTTCATGATAAAGGTCTTGGAGAGATCAGGGATACAAGGACCATACCTAAACATAATAAAGGCAATATATAGCAAGTCAACTGCCAGCATCAAACTAAATGGAGAGGAACTCAAAGCAATTCCACTTTAAAATTGGGAATGAGAAAAGGCTGTTCACCCTCTCCTTATCTATTCAATATAGTATTCAAAGTTCTACCTAGAGCAATAAAACTACAAAAGGAGACAAAGAGGATACAAATTGGAAAGGAAGAAGTCGAACTACAACTATTCACAGATGATATAATAGTATACATAAGTGACCCCCAAAACTCTACTCAGGAACAGTTAACAGCTGATAAACACCTTCAGTAATGTGGCAGTATACAAGATTAACTAAAAAATAATCAGTAGCACTCCTATATACAAATGATAAAGGGGCTGAGAGAAACATCACCCTTTACAATTGCCACAGATATAAAATATCTGGAGCAACACTAATGAAACAAGTGAAAGACTGTAGGGAGCTGCAGAAAACCGCACCCAAAAGATGGCACCGGTTTCCGCCTTCCGCCAGCCCGACGGCGAGCGCTCTCTGTGGTAAACAACTCCAAATAAGGCAAAGGTCATGTATCCTCTTAATTCTGCTTGGAGACAACCTATCCTGGCGCGCCACGTAGGGTTAGGTGATTGGTAGATGTAGACTATATCAAGCCCCGTCTCCCTCGGCCCGGGGCCGCCGCCATTATACATTGTACAAAGCAAAGAGGTTCCCGATTAAACTGTGTTTGAAGAAGATTCCTCGGTGTGGCGTCTTTCTTGCTGGTCAAGGGTGGACGCCGCAAGTGGTGGCCCGTACGGGGACGCCGCCACCGCCGCGAGTGGTGGCCCGTACGTACGGGGAATCAGAACTTCTCACAGTCGGGGGTAAGTTCCCAAGGTAAGTGGAACTGTAAAGTCCGCGGTGAATGCGGAGATAGGTCTCCGGTAAAGGAGCACCAAGGTCCTCGGGAAAGAGGCGATAAAGTCTCTGGTAAAGGAGCAACAAAGCCCTCGGGAAAGAGGCGGTAAAGTCTCTGGAAAGGAGCAACACTGTTCGCGACAAAAGCAACCGAAAGTAAAAAACCTCGCTTCTACTTTAATTTGCAGAGTGAGAGTAAGTTAATGGACCCCGCTATTATAGTGGTGATTTGGCTGCCTTTTAACATCGCAGTGTGGGCTTTTATTTTCTGGTGGTGTTATCCGACTTGCAGTGAGAAATCAAAGGAGAAACAGAAAAGGGATAAGAAGCAAGTTTATCCTTCTCTAGGAAGGTTGAGAAAGGAGTTAAAAGAACCAGGAGAGGATTCAGAATCAGAGCAGGATATATGTGAGGATGAGGACATCATGGAGGAAGAGGAGGAAGAGATTATTGAGCTCATGGAAAAACATTCATTAAAAGTATCAGAAAAACAGCGTCCTAAAATGGCGACTGTAAAACAAGGGCACCGCCCTACCGCTCCTCCCCCCTACTGCTCGAAAGAGGAAGTAGGAGGTCCTGGTTGCTCCACCTTCTGTCCGGAAGTGTGGCGTACGGTTCGCACTGAGCTTCAGGTTACTCAACCACTGGCTTATCCAGTTTTTACAGACGGTAACCAACAGAGATATCATGAACCAATTGACTTTAAAATTGTCAAAGCTCTGGCAGAATCGGTACGCACCTATGGGGTGACAGCAGCTTTTACAATTGCTCAGGTAGAAGCGCTCGGTCGCTACTGTATGACACCCAGTGATTGGACAAATTTGGTAAGAGCTTGCTTATCACCAGGACAATATTTAGATTGGAGAGCTTTTCAAATTGAGTTTGCCAATGATCAAGGTGTGATTAATCGTGCAGCTGGTGATCAATATTGGGATGTGGACATGCTTCTTGGTCAAGGACGTTTTGCACAGCAACAAACAGGATATCCTCCTCAAGTGTATGATCAGATTAATCAAATAGCCATTAGGGCTTGGAGGTCTCTGCCTAACAAAGGTGAGGTCAGTGGAAATCTTACAAAGATATTACAAGGTCCTATGGAACCCTTTTCAGACTTTGTGGCAAGAATGGTAGAAGCTGCAGGAAGAGTGTTTGGGGATCCAGATACTGCTATGCCTTTGATCAAACAGCTGATTTATGAACAGTGTACAAAAGAGTGCAGAGCTGCAATAACTCCATATAAGGGTAAAGGCCTTGAAGTCTGGATGAAAGTCTGTAGGGAGTTAGGGGGTCCGCTGACTAATGCTGGACTAGCAGCTGCTGTGATGCAATTAACTAAGAAAGGTGGAGGTTCAGGAGCTTGCTTTAAATGCGGCAAGCAAGGGCATTTGAAAAAGCAATGCCCCGAGGGAGGAAACACTAAAGTCAATAACTTTGCTCCGCGCCCTAAGCAACCTGGCTTATGTCCTAGATGTAGAAAAGGAAATCATTGGGCTAAGGATTGTAGATCAGTAAAAGACATCAGTGGACAGCCTCTTGTTCAGGGGTATGGAGGAGCCCGTCCAAAAAACGGACGACGGGGCCCACGACCCCAGGGCCCACAAATATATGGGGCCATGGAGGATCAGAACCAGGAGCAGAGTCCCGAAACCTGGCCCTCTCTTCGTCATCCGAGGGACCGAGGAGAGCCACTACAGGCTCCGCGGGGCTGGACTTACGCTCCACCACCAGACTCGTATTAACTCCCAGAATGGGGGTCCAGCTTGTTGACACCGATTTTAAGGGACCCCTTGAGCCTGGCACAGGAGGTTTGCTTATAGGAAGATCATCTGCAGTGTTGAAAGGCTTACGAGTACATCCTGGAGTTATAGATCCTGATTACATGGGTGTAGTAAAGATCATGGTAGAATCTCCTAGAGGGATTACAGCCATTTCTCCTGGAGACAGGATAGCACAGCTACTGATTTTGCCAAGTTTGCATGACAAGTTTCCAGCACAAGCCAGAGAGAGAGGAGAGGGAAACTTTGGTTCCACTGGATCAAACTTAACTTTCCTAGCTTTAGATCTTGATCAACGTCCAACCCTTGAGTTAATAGTGAATGGTAAGAAAATCTTAGGCTTACTAGATTCTGGAGCTGATAAGAGCATCATAGCCACTAAAGATTGGCCCTCTGGCTGGCCTATACAGGTTTCTTCTCAAAGTTTACAAGGTTTAGGCTATGCTAAGGCTCCTGATATGAGTGCTAGACAATTGCCTTGGAAAGATCAGGAAGGGCATTCAGGGACCATGCAACCTTATGTGTTAGACTTACCAATTTCATTATGGGGAAGAGATTTGTTAAAGGATATGGGTTTTAAACTCACAAATGAATACTCAGAAACATCTCAAGGTATCATGAAACGAATGGGATACGTCCCAGGCCAAGGCCTCGGGAAACATCTGTAGGGTCGTGCCAGTCCTATTATCCCACAACCAAGACCAAAGAATCTAGGTCTGGGTTTTTCCTAGGGGCCACTGAGGGAGGTATTCCTATTACCTGGAAAACAGAGGAGCCGGTATGGGTTCCTCAGTGGCCACTTTCCTCTGAAAAACTGGAAGCTGCTAAGACTCTAGTGCAGGAGCAGCTGGATCTGGGGCATATAAAAGCCTCTGTATCTCCATGGAATACTCCTATTTTTGTCATTAAGAAAAAATCTGGTAAATGGAGATTGCTTCACGATCTTAGAGCTATTAATCAGCAGATGCAAATTATGGGCCCTGTACAACGTGGTCTTCGGGCAACCTCACTGTGGATAGTTGGGATAAGCTTGGAAAAGATCTAGATTTTGTCTGGGCACAGGGAACGCTGAAGCCAGGGACGAGGCCTATTTGGAAAATGGTTCGCAGCTGTCTAGAGGATCAAAGATGCCGCAAGGCTGTAGAAGAGGGGCAGGAGACGTTAGAACAGCTGAAGGAAATAAATAGATGCAAGTCATGGGGCCTGTGCAGCGTGGTTTACCATTGCTGTCAGCCCTACCCAATCATGAAGAACCTGATTTGTGATGTGTGCAGGATAGTGTTAGGTTTGCTTTTACTTTACCTTCTATTCTCCATACCATTATATGAGTGGGTGGTTTTACCCCAGGGTATGGCCAATAGCCCCACTATGTGTCAGCTTTTTGTGTGTCATGCTATTGCTCCTATTAGAGAGAAATACCCTGCTGTGAGATGTGTTCACTATATGGATGACATTCTCTTAACTAGTAAGGAGTTGAAATTGCTGCACTTAGCATATGGAGATTGCATTGGATATCCAATCTACCCTTAATGCTCAATTGAAAGGTGGCATTATGGTTTTGAATCAACACATTGATCTATTGCAGAAACAATTGGATACTTTATGGTAACTGGCACAGTTGGGATGTGAATGGAGAATGCCTGGTTTGTGTTCTAAACAACCTTCATAGTATCTTCTAGGCAACTGGTCTGGGGATTTTGACAAGCTGATGCAGGAGCTGAGACTCTCCATAGTGCATGTGAATTCCACCAGGGTCGACATCTCGGTTGCGGAAGGACTGTCTGCATGGATCACTCAAGCCATGAATCATCTGAAAGAGTGGGCGGGAATGGGTGCCCTGGGAGGAATGCTTATCCTAGTTAGTTTCATAGCCTTATGGTGTATCTGCAGGATGAGGGTCACACAGCAGAGAAGTAATACCATGATTGCACAAGCCTTTAGTTTAGTTAAGGAATGGGATGGAGTAGGGGTTATGTTTTCCATGATGCTGTTAGCCATTTTTGTTTGCTTGTGGTGCCTATGCAGGATCAGGAAGTCGCAAAAATCCCAAGCTGCTATGTTGGTACAGGCCTTTGCTGCTGTGGAAGCAGGACAGTCCCCTCAAGCATGGTTATCCATGCTGACAGACAAATAGATGTCTGTCTCGCCCTTGCTGAGTGAGTGATGCGTATCTGAATCAGTCATGCTCAATGACGGGCACCTACCCTCATGCTGAGCGAATAAGCATACATGTGTTCCCTTCAACCTAAGACATGAGCCTGTGAGGGCGACACAGTGACTCTTTGACGGGTAAGATAGGGACACTGGGGTTGAACCTAAGACAGAGATGACTGAAATCTGACAACAGATAGATACTGCTACTCCTATAATATTAAAACAAAAAGGGGGAACTGTAGGGAGCTGCAGAAAACCGCACCCAAAAGATGGCGCCGGTTTCCGCCTTCCGCCAGCCCGACGGCGAGCGCTCTCTGTGGTAAACAACTCCAAATAAGGCAAAGGTCATGTATCCTCTTAATTCTGCTTGGAGACAACCTATCCTGGCGCGCCACGTAGGGTTAGGTGATTGGTAGATGTAGACTATATCAAGCCCCGTCTCCCTCGGCCCGGGGCCGCCGCCATTATACATTGTACAAAGCAAAGAGGTTCCCGATTAAACTGTGTTTGAAGAAGATTCCTCGGTGTGGCGTCTTTCTTGCTGGTCAAGGGTGGACGCCGCAAAAGACCTGTATGACAAGAACCTTAAGTCCCTAAAGAAAGAAACTGAAGAGGAAATCAGAAAATGTAAAGATATCCCATGTTCTTGGATAGGTTGAATCAATATAATAAAAATGGCAAGTTTACCAAAAGCAATCTTTCAATGCAATCTCCATCAAAATCCCAACACAATTCTTCACAGACCTTGAAAGAACAATACTCAAGTTCATATGGAAAAAGATTCAAGAGCTAAGGACGACTGTTGTGGAGAAACCTTACTCTATACCATATGTCTGTGAGGAACAGAGAGTTAAATGCTGCGAATCCAATGTGGACATCTTTTGTTTGTTATTCTTCCTTTATTAGGTATATCATATGTCACTCTTGATACAAGCCATATGAACATAGGGATATCAAAAGAAGCAACATATCCATCTCTCTCTAAGAACAATTAGAAGATATGTAGCAGCCCCCTATTAGAAAAGATTTGTTGAATTAATTCAAGTTTACAAGTAATTGCTTTTCCAGCTTTCATTGGAAATATATCAACAAACACACACTTCATAAAATCCCTATGTGTTCTAAGAATGTATATATACTTTTGTTTGTATATATATATATGTTTGTCCTGTTTTGCTTTACAAATGTAGTATGACTCACACTATGGGACAATTTATGAGTTTTTCCAGTTATCATCAAATGTGTGAAAATGTCATATAGAAAAAAAGATGTTATAAATGTGAGCCATCACAGGTATTTTCAAAGATCCAAAACCACCCTTAATGAACGGGGGAGCAACATGAGTGTAAACAGTGATAAAACCTTAAGACATGATTTCTCTTTACAATTATACCAAATTATAAAATTCATTCATACAGATATATTCCACAGTGTAATGGATGTGTTAAAATTTTTAACTATGTCAATTATGAAAGAACTCATACTGGAGAGAAACCATCTGAATATTCTCAAAGTGTTAAAGCCTATGTATATCATGGTCATCTTCAAAGAAATGAAAGACTCCATACTGGAGGGAAGCTCTATGATTGCAATCAATGTGTGAAAGCATTTGCATATCATAGTCATCTTCTAAATCAGAAAATAACTGGAAATAGGGAGGAAAACCATATGAATGTAATCAATGTGATAAGGCCTATGCATATAAGTCTTCTATTGTATAAAATAACCCATGCTGGAGAGAAGCACTATGAATGTAATTAATGTGGTAAATTCTTTTCACAGGACAGTAGTCGCCAAACACATAAAAGAACACATACAGGAGAGAAAGAAACCCTATGAATGTAAAGCCTTTCATGGCACAGTATTTTTTCAACTCATAAAAGAACATATTGGAGAGAAACTCTATGATAGTAATGTGGTAAAGCCTTTGCACATTATAGTAGTCTTTGAAATTATGAGAAAAATATACTGCAGAGAGACTATATATGTAGTCAGTGTGGTAAGGTTTTACACTTTGTGGTGGTTTGATCATTCTGTTGCAGCCTGTTCATATCACAGTAGTCTTTGAGTACCTGAAAAAACTCATATAGAAGAAAGTCTGGCTATAAAGGATTTCATAAGATCTTTAGCAAACACATTTCAGTTACACAAGAGTATTACGGAGAAAATAATTTCACAGTGTCAACAATCTGTTTAGGCAGTATAATGCCTTTATTTTGTTTGCACTTCCAAACTGATATGGACAAAGCCCTACAAATTTAAATGATAAAGTAACCCTTTTAGATTTCCTCTTCAATGACATGAAATAACTAATCCATGTATAAACCTTTATGGATGTTTATTTGTGCCTTTCTGTTATGATAAAACATGTTTACATCAACTCATAGAAGAGTTTGAAACTTGGTTCCAGAGGAATACAGGATCACCATGAAGGTGGCATGGCAACAGGTGTCAGACTTGGCTGCTTAGCTCTCACTCACATCCTCGACCTGCAGCATGAACCAGAGAGTGGGAACTGGAAATGATGTGCTGATGTAAATTATGAAATATGCCTCCAGTGACATATTTTCTCCAGTAGGGCATCATTTCCTAAATCATCCCAAATGATACCACTTACTGAGAAGTATTGATTTCTCTGACTTCAAGACTACATCCTTGCTTTCTGTTATATGAAGCAGTTCATGATACTGAAAAACTGTAGGTAATCCTTTATATGCCTCAACATCTGTGTTACAGGAATGAATGCTTACAAAGAAAATTAGTCAGGATTGAAAATGTTCAATGATTTTTGTTAATTTTTATTTTGT